>NC_092639.1:62271825-62509950 GCF_039555335.1 Amphiura filiformis | reverse complement strand
CTATGGTGGTTATGGAACTATACCTCTGAATATTGGACCATTTTGGGCGCCGTAGTTTCTGTCTTAACAGACATTGTCAGATCTACTTTGTGAATTTTGAGATAATTATAATAATAGTTGTCATGTTCCCTAATAACCTGTCATATTACATGTTGTCCCCTATCTTATCATCTTCATGTAACATTGTTTTGATACAAATTATATCCAACAAGTAATACATAAACTTCACCTAACAGTAACCAATTTTGAAAGCGCCATTTTGAATAAAGCTTTACACCAGTAATTTCAGAACACAAAGCCATGTCGGTAATTCATCAATATTTTCTGTCAATTAAAAATCATGGCACCTTTTTTATTTTGAAATTCCTACTAAATGGGTAGCCAAGTTAATGATAGGTGCGTATTGTAATCTAGTTCCCAATTTATTTACTGCTTGAATAACTGTTTTACACTTTAAAAATCAAACTTGTGGACAACGGTGAAAGCGCGCACTGAAGGTGAAAAATTCCAGCGACGATTAACCAGAACTAATGAATCTCTATTTTCCATCTCGAAAACTATTTGCAGACAGTCTTTGAAATAGTGGTTATTTTACCCAATACTTGACGAATTGAGGAGAACAATTTTGTCACGTTGAATTCAAGAAGAACAAAGTGATTTCATTAATTTATGATGATTCATTCATGCTAATCCATAGTCCTAATGGCAGTACCAACGGTGGTGCTTAAACGTGTGGCATTTTGGTACCTAGGTAAATTATAGCTTTGGTTTACCTAGATAGCTGGCTTTTATATTGGCAATTTAGCAGTCGTGCCTATTGATTTAGTTTGGTGATAAACTCGGATGTGAAATTTAGCTCTCAAGGCAGAAGCGACAGCATGTTCATAGTAATCCAACGTGGACATTTAGCGCATTTAAACTCCCACCACAAACCACATATAGCTTACTCCTTGTTAATGCATGTATAAAGCGTGTGTACATGTTCATGAATTAAAATTATCTTTTAACCGAATTTGAGCAAACAAAATTGCACCATATGATATATGCGATGTATCTTCGTTGTGTTTATGTATATATTGGCAACTATCTTTTTACATCGGATCGCAATATTTGTTGTATAACTTGTATTTACCGTAACTGACTTAAGTAATTTTGCTATCACAATCGCTTCAACATGTTCAATAACAGTAATATGTTTTAACATCTTCTTTTTAATCTTGCATCAAAGCAAAATCTAGAGTTGTCACATACGTCAGAAGTCTAAATCTTATAAGAATAAAGTGATTTCATTATTTATGAGTACTCAAGTAATCTACGTCTGGAAATGCTTAACGATCAGACTATAGAATATTTGAGTACTCATAAATTAATGAAATCACTTATACTTCTGAAGAATTATACGTGACAAAATTGTCTTCACATTAACTTGTATAATAATAATAATAATAGGTATTACAAAATGACATTTCCACATACTTTTGTATTCAATACTAATGAACAGAATAACAGCGCGGAAATTAACGTAACAACAATTATAGCATGCGTTTCGTTACACGCGGTAAAAGAAGTCATCAGTATAATTAATTGGTTTTGAGGTTCATTCCCTAAATTGCAAATCACATCTCTCAGAGGGGCATCAAAACTAGTCAAAGTTGTAATCAATCGCGATCAATTTACATGCTACATTATCAAATGTCATTATAAAATCATATCGTGACATTGTTCTATTTGTTTGTAATAATTTTTGATCATTCGTTTCATCAAATTTCATCAGGTGCGCATACTGTGTGGTTGCTGTAAGGTATATAATAGTTAATTCAATGACCATATCCAGACTACAGGCATATGATCTTCAGACAGATGAAGTCTCGTGTCTACATTAGTGTATTGTGTTGGTGTGAAAATATTTAGCTCGCAGGGAACTTTCAGTGCTTTTGAAACTAATTAACATAATTTAACACCCTTTAATGTAAACACAAACAAATGTTTTATTGGGGTGTGGACAACCTTATTCTTCGCATCACATAACATCCATTTTCCAAAATAATGTAAACTGTAAAAGTTTTTAGCATTCGCCAAACTCAGTAATTTATTGTAGATAGCTTATCAATTCCATGTACGACGAAGTTTTTGTCACGTTTACCGCCATGTTTGGGCATTTGTGTTTGCCATACTAGTAAATAAATACCAACCATGTCTACACAGACATGACAGATCTATATTATTCATATTGTGGTCAGCTTGACAAATAAAATCGCTTAATATAAACTATAAAAGTAGGGTAAAGCAACACTCATCCCTGTAAAGTCCATCCAGTTTTCAAGAAAGGAAAACATTAAATTTGAATTTGAAGGCTCTCTTGACCTGGTGCAGTGATATAATTGGATTTGGCCTTCTTTTCTAAAGTTAAAATTAAGTGAAAGCATCTCTTACGTCATCTCTATATTTGGGTGCGATCCATTTTAATACAATTCAATAGTATATAGATCTGTTACTTTTCATAAAGCCCCCACTTTTGAAATCTAAAGAGCCCTACAGTGGACCACCTGTACCTCCGTGTGCAAACATTGACACAAAACAAATCGATTTCGGGTCCAATTTTGATCATTTGCATGAATATAAAAACCAGATAGGGTTAATGGAATGTATAGAGTTAGATAGTCACATTGGTTTCAATGATCGTATTCTTACACTTGTCTTTTTATTTACAGAAGGGAACTAGCTCTGTTCACAAGAGACTCTACTCAAATACTAAGCTCTCAATATCCAGCCCAATTGGGCGACTTTTGTAAATCTATCACGAATTTTAACCGTTTACTGTCCCACAGACACCCGATGGCCTAGAAAGAAAAATGAAGCCACTTTTCGGCATTTGGCTATACCCTTATTTTCGGGACTTTCTTGCCCTATATCAATGATTATGGGCAACATTGGGGAACTTTTTAATAATTTGACCCACAATTTGGGCGCATTTGTTGGCAGTTTTGATTCAGGTAGATGAACAGAGATGAAAACGTGTACTTCCGAAATGAAGGCAGTGTGCACAGGATGTGAGGGGCTAGTTGAATAGTTCCTCATCTCGAGTTACTGCGATGAAAATTGACAACGATTTTCTTGGAGAGGAAATGTCACATTTCGTGTTTGCATTTGATTAATACGAGAATTTCACTGTCATGAATTTCTGTTTAACTACTTTTAAGTATTTGTATATATAAAATGCCAAAGGGTGTATTCTATGGGTCTATCTATCGCTACCCATCCATATTAGAGTATATATATATATGATAGAAATGCTATCCGTTAATACGGAGGCAGTATCAAAATGCAAAGCCCAGCTAGAATACATGGTTAAATCGTACTATGAGCTAAAATGATCACATCCCCAACGGCAGACATCATTAACGTCTGTTCAATACTGACAGCTCAAAATTTGACCTCAATTTGAAGAGTATGAGTTTGTGTACCTAAAACATTCAAAGGTCATTATATGAATGTATCGGATATGTTGATGTTAAAGAACTTAGCAATGAGATGAGCATGCTTGTGTTTTACTATCAATGAGATTGTCCTAAGGTAACATAACATCATGAATATTGCAAAGCTTCATTTCTGGTTAGTAAGAACAGGTCAAACAACAAGTACATCACAACACGGCCAATCTGCAAGCTCATCATGCTTATGTATTATTTGGTTGTCCTCAAATAATATAGCCTGTGTTCGTAATAAATTTTCTCGCTTTGTAAAACAGATTTTATGTTATTTTCAATCAATGTGTTTTTGAAGATGCCGCACGTAACTTATAAGTTGCCGACGTGAAGTTCTAAAATATTTATAAAACCTGAGTTTCTCCATTATCGTGAATATGCAATTGAAATGAAAATATTACATGCATAAAATCGGTACATATGTGACTACAATATTGCGACTGAGTCTTTCTTGAGTATGTTGAGAGAGCCCGTTTACTGAATTGGGATAATTGAATCAGACAATGACATAATTGCATTTGGAAGCATGTTTATCTTATCGAAAGTCCAGATGCCTTGTATCATCTTGAAGAAGAAGAAAAAAAGAATCAGGACGCTTCTGCTCGTGTACATGTATGTTACTAAAATGTATTTAACATACCTGAGACTGACTGCAACACATCTTAGTCTCATTCTATTGTGTTACACAAAAAAATGCGAGCTCAAAATCTACAATATGTTGTGAAAATATAGTGTAACATTACACGATAGGAAGCAGTTGCTGAAAGAAGGAAACTCAGATTTCTAAAGCTTTATTGAGCTACATTTTTTGTCATTTCGTATGTTACACTGACAACACATTCACAAGATTGACAACCTTGAGTAGACGAGATCTAAAAACGCAATTCATTTTCACTCCTCGCTCGCGGCCATTTTCTTTCTTCGAGATCTTCTTTACTTGCCAGTATACTATAATAATCATCAGACTCGAAAGTGACAGAGGTTGTTGCTGAAATTGAGGTGTATGTATCTGTGGGTTCTGTAATGTATTGAAATAATCCATCTTCTTTACCCCTAATTCATAGCAATGGTACCTAGATTACGTCATTTACAGGCGGTGAAAACTTGAACCACACTGTTCCAATATCTGTGCTTGAACAGATGCAAAATAATGACGTATTTTTGTTGCAGGGACTAAACAATGCTAAATGAATCATGGGATGGTGGATCTTCCTATCTTTGGGTTCTATCTTACCCATAATTCATAGCAGCTGACCAGTTGTATCTAAATTATACGTCATAATCGTGACTGATGTTTCAGTACAAACATGACAAATGCAATGACGTTGCCGCAGGTACAACGGCCAAATGAGTTGTGGGATAATGAATCATGGGATGGTGGATCTTCCTATCTTTGGGTTCTTTCTATTCTTACCCATAAATCATAGCAGTTGTATCTAAATCACGTCATATTCTTGAATGTATGATGTTTCATTGTAAATACAATATAATGACGTTGCCTCAGGTACAATGGCCAAATGAATTGTGGGATATTGAATGTTTGCATTAAGCTGGATATTGTATTTTGTCTGCTGTAATGGAGAGGTAATACTTTTGTACCTCACCAATTAATGAATAACGAGTTAGTGGAAATGAAAGCACTGAAGATTATACAATTTAGGGTAATATGTGTAGACATTTAATTCCTCAGGGCCCATTTCCTTTATTCCGTTTTACATTAAAACTAGTCCATCTTTTATCCGTAGACAATAGGTAAATATAGACATGTCAGAAGTCGTTGTATTGTGTGATTGGGTTTTGGAGTTAGTTTGTTTGATAAAGAATAAGAAGACGTATGGTGAGCAATTGTTATCAAGTTTCTAGTGGATTTCTGGTAATAACAATTGGAAAACAATTATTGTATGTGTGTGTATCAAGTTGATTTCTAACATAAGGGGAACTAACATTTGAAAATTAGAATACCAAAAGTTAAGTTTCACTTAAATCGATGATTGTAATGGTTCTGATTTATAAGATAAGTCATGAAAGTATGTGCAACTTGAAAAACCCATTTTCGGTTTTTGAAAATGCAATACTTTTCAACACTATAACGTTTGTAATCAGAAATGACAAATTGCGTTGGGTATTTTTTCAACAAGACTAAACATGCTCGAAACGGTATAACAACAAAAAGTTGAATAAGTTTCCCACCACTTATTCTGAACCAAGATCAGGAATGTTTGGACTTGTTGGATTTCTTTGTTGGGGGGGGGGTATAATTTCTTCTATTATATATTACCTGTGTCATCGCCAACAGTATGATCACTACTCGGACCTGTAAACCATTGGTCTGTCGTACCACTTTGTAACTTCCAATCAAATTCGTCGTTATTTTTCTCTTGGTTTAGTATACATTGATCCTCAAAATTACAGGAAAATAACTCCGATTCTGAAAGAGAAGAAAAGAGAAACAATTGATGAGTTTAGATGCAATGGAAAAAGACTTCTCAGCTCACATCAAATATCTCATTTGTCAGATATTCAAAGGCACTAAACACTCAGATTAAATTATAGTAAGCTTAACAACGTATGAGGTCAGAATAGAGGAAACTGCTACACAAAATTGCTTTTAGTTTGCCCACTTCTACGACTTAAGCGATCTTTTGATATCACTCTTAATCACGTGGAATTGCTTGATCTGAATGAGGTCTTTTATACGATTAAGTATGCTAAGTGTATCTTACTAATAAAGGATAGTGCTTCATTTGAATAGGATCTTTTAAGTATACAAAGTGTATCTTGCTATAAAATACTAATTCATGAGAGTGACAATGCGTATTGCTCAATAATTGGAATGAATTGGGGATAATTTGGGTAAAAAGAAAGAACACTTAGAACAGGAGATCCTGTTTGGGCAGCTGCCTGCTGATGTTTTCAAAAAATGATAATAAATAAGATAATGATCCGATCAAATATCGATGTATTTAGTGAAGCTATATTATTACCTAATCTTTATATCTCATTTATTAAACATCTATAGATAGGATTAACGCTTAATGACTCTTGAATTCAAGATTCCAACAAATAAATATAGAGGAACAAGGGATCAGAATAATAATGAAAGCATGAAGTATTTACTCAAACAGAACTGGCACTTTGAAACTACCTAAAGGTATTATGGTCTCAGCTATATGAAAGAATCCGATTTTATCAAAAGCCAAAAAAGATTTAAAATATCACCTTGATCAATACATGATTGAAGATAGCAAAGACGTAACAAACTCGTCTCAGATAAAGGAATTATACGTGAATTTCCTTAAGCATTACAATTCGACAAAACCGAAAGAAACTGTTTCATGTAAATAGAAGAGCTTAGAAAGCATGCACACGCATGCAGGGTATACTATTTTTTAGGACACGTTCTTCGAAGGCTCCAAACAACTAGTTCCATTATACATAAACACAGTATAAACACGATTTAACTCCCAGGCCCTGTTTTTTACTTCTATTCCACATTGTACAATATGTTTTGTACTTTATTTTTAATACGCTCAAATGGCCTCGATAGAGAAATATATACTATTTACAATTCAGCGTGAAAATGCTTTTAGCAATATAACGGCACCAAGATAGCTGTCACTACCCTGTTACAGAACTATCTAATTCTTTAATCATGTTGGCGAAACATTTTTTATGGTTGCTGAACATCAATAGATTTGAAAAACCATCGATTGATAAAGACGAAAATATTTTGCACGATTAGAATGGTTTAAGTCGATAATCGGATTTTATAAGAAAAGAAATCTCCCTGCATGAATCCCCTGTTGCTCAATAAAAGCTGCATAAGTAGTCTGAAATTTTAATAGAGTGTTAAGAAAAATAATAGGGATGAGCAAATAAGTAGATAATTTCACCGTAGGGGCCTAGAGACGATTTTCTTTCAATCTACCTAAACAAGTGTCTTTGTGGTTAGGTAATGAAAAATATTTTCATCTCAAGAAATGGTTTGATTGTTCTCTTTGGGAGTTTGGTGAGCTTTTTTAGAGGATGTCACATGGGATTTTTGGAACTAGATTTTTATTAAAAGTTGTTATCTCAAGGGTGGAAAGTAATATTTAATATTGTTAGGATAAACGTTTGCGTATACATGCACACACACATATGCAGTAATGTCTTTATTACGATTCTTTTCCTTAGTGCAATTGTGGCGCATATTTCGTCATACATTATTGAAAATATTTTGTTATAAATGTTGCCAGTAATATTAAAAATATTCAGTTTAAATGGGCATGATCATTAATCAATGCAGGGGAAATATGCGACAACTATCGATTTTTTTCCACTGGTTAAATAATTGGAAAGTCAGTCTGAACATGAACATATCATTTATCATGATACCAAAACATGACTAAGCGCTGCTTTTGGTAATGACCAACGCCAATTTTGACGATCACCATGATCACTGTCATTGTGCACATTATTTTGGAGCCTGTCGAATTTAAGCTAATGTTTTGATTTCTAAAAATAATTTAATCTAAGTTGGTCATTTTTTTAATAATGTCATCATATATGATAGGAAGAGCAACAAATATCCAGAAACATTAATTTAAGTGGGAAACCACACGAAGCAATATGTCAGAATTATATCTTTGCTACGTGAGGTGTTATTTCAAAGAATATAGTCTTCCAGACAACTTCCATCAGAGCATATCTTCTAATATATCTGTACTTATCAATTCGTTGAACTACAGAGCCATAGAAGATGCTTGATCTAGTAAATACAGCCTATGGCTTAGTTACGCTATCATAACAAGAACATGGGACTCAGTTTCATACGTACTTATTTGATAACCAAACAGTTGCAATGATTTCAACTTACAGTTAGATTGAATTATATTAAGTCTTACTACGGGCTGTGTGCTTTACTAAGACCCATCAAAAGGACGGCAAAATAACACACGAATAAGAAACATTTATTCTGCCAATGTTTTCTTCCGCTGTAAAACCAATGTTTTTATTTGTCTTTATTACCAACACAAACAAGTAAGACGTGTACTGCCAAAATTTGTTCAAGAAAATGTACAAGGTCTATCCTCGACATACAGACAACGAGAAACATTGCGGTGGCCACTCGTATATCGACGATTCAATATAAAGCCCCAAGTCATCTCCTCCTACTAGTGTCTTTTTAGGTAAACACTGGCATTGAATAACACTTTACTATGTGCTTCGTCTATTCCATGTGTTATTTTTGACCAAAAGTATTGTCCTTGCTTAAAGAAAAAAAAAAAATGGAATAAAGGCGACCTACCACAGGTAGATCTTAAAATACCCCGAAACACAATGGTCATTATTATCTATTCTCTCGGTATCCATTTCTTTTAATTTAATCCAAGTTCTTATATTTCACACGCGCGATACTTGGTGAGTCGGACCAGAGAAGGTGGTTTTTCATCTTCCTTCTTTTGTCGCACTTGCTAAAACCATGCATAATGCCTGGCATAATGCAAATTCATTTTGGTTAAAAAGTTGTCAGTTCATATAATGAGAGTCTTAATTAATGAAAAGAGAAGCCCACCCTATACCACAATGGTTGACTGCTAATTATGCACAAATAGTGAATGAAACCATGGATGAATTTTTAATTGCTGAGGTTGGGTTGTTTGGTCTCAAATATATAGGCAGTGAAATTATCTTAATTGTCTTGTGAAGCCATCGTAAAACGTAACGCAGCAAAACAGGAATTGGGTTGCAATTAGGCGGGGATAAACAGCCCATATGTACGTCTTTACCTTTGTCATATATAATTTTACTAGCATGCGTAATTAAACCATACAATCAAGCATGGATAGTGATTCATGCAAATTACTTTTGTATCATATTATTATTTGTCTTAACGACGAAAAGGAAGCCCAAATGAAGCTTTACTTTTAGGTTAGGGCACGCACTGCGTCATAATTATATAGCTAAATTAAGTCTAATTTCCCATCTGACACTCATAATGTCCAGGTGTGTCTTTTATAAATATTTACATGACAGATGTATGGCATGCCGCAAGAAGCAAAAACATACAAATTGACATCCGGTAGATTGACCTGTAGCAAATTCATAAATGGGGGTCATAAATATGATAAAAGCACAAAAAATGACGTACTTATAAGTGGATCGTGATGTGGACGGCTAATTATTAATAATAACTTCAGTAAGACATACCATATGGTCAATACAATTTACAAGCAAACTTGTATATCATGTATCTAGTTTTACAAGTATCTTTTATAAAACACCATCTGTGTGCCTTATCCAAGGCAAACAACTTCAGGTATACTTTGGGTCAGTTCAGTTATGATTGGCAACAATTGTCATTGATCCTACCACAAAAAACAAAAGACGTACCCTTAAGTCAAACCACTATAAATCTTACCCTTAAGTGCATATTGAGGTACACATGCATGAGCTGCGCCACGAGGCTACCAGAAATCCTCAATTATGAGATGACACTTAAGAACGTAAAGCATCCAGTTTTATATATGGTGTTACATTTACTATCTTTAAAAAGATGCCAACTCATATTAAGGATTAATTATGTTGCTATAAAGGCACGACCAAGACTTCCTGAATAACGACCCAGCTTGATACAAGAAGAAGACTATTTTTGAAAAATATTGTCTGCGTCAAAATGACCAAGACTAATGTCCTCACATTAAGATGGATGATAAGCTTAGACGTCTTCTGACCTTCTTTCCAAGATATTTTCCCGCCACCAACCAGCAAATTATTTGATTAGTCAGATGGTGTTTTATACACGCTACTATTTAGATGTTACCATGCAAGTCATCAGCAAGTTTAATACATTTTGAAGAGCATCTCAATTGAACCAATATGATGGCACGTTTGTGTTCATTTGAATGGGTTTTTTTCATGTAGATTTCAAATCTGGTCGCAAAATGTAAAATTCTGAAAATTTGCACCATTTTAATGATGTGTGCACATGCAGGTCACGCAATAGCATTTTAAGGGTTTATAAGCTTTCATACATTCATCTTCAAAAATAAGACGCGGAGACAACAGGTGTCTTTAAGGGTCAAATTTTTCACTTAACCAGCTATAAATAGTCTCATATTTGATAAAATATCGGTATGATTTATGAACCTTGGTTTCATGTAAGATGCGACAATGTTAATGTTGATAAATGTGTAGACATTAGTCAATGGGATGGTCGTCTCGCATTAATGAATACCACGCCCATTCCATCAGGAGAATAGATTTATTTGTACTTTTTAAAAGAGCATCGCTATCTCAAGCATTAAGCATAATTAATATATTTACATTATCTCGTTACTCCTAAGCATTAGCAGTCACTGTAAATAAACAAATATCTCCAATAAACATGATAAAACCAAAACCAAATCAATTGTGAGCTTTTAAAAAATTCCCATAAAAAACACAGATCATGCATGCATGATTATCAACCATTTATGGGATTTACAAGTGCAGGGAAATGCTACACTAACTCAATTGTTATGATTCAATTTAGCTAAGATAAATCTTCACAGATTCAAGTGTAATATTGGACTATTATCTTTTCATCGCTTCTCTCAATGAGCTGGATTAGCATAAACCAAACTCTGGCGAGAAGATAGATCAGATAAGATGGGGTTTCACATTGCTCCAATCTTCATTCAAAATCTCTCACAAAAGGCGCCTTGAGGCTCCTGGTACGTGCGTTGTAGGTAATTAAGGCTTGTCGTAGACTCAATAGGGTCAACAAGTTAGTATATTGATTAAAAAATAGCCCAAAAAAGGGCATAGATGTCACTCTTACAAATATTGTTGTCGTTCCTTGTAGACTCGCCAACCTTCCGATCAGGATATTGGATTCCTCTCTTTTCAAGATGCACCCACTATACTATATAGCCTAAGTGGATACACGATGTATTGGCCCCCAAGCCATCTTCGTCCTTACTGTCTACACGCTGCTTTTAACCAAAAGCTTGTATCTTAACTTCCTAAGTTGTGAAGACGAGGA
Source organism: Amphiura filiformis (assembly GCF_039555335.1). Lineage (NCBI taxonomy): Eukaryota > Metazoa > Echinodermata > Ophiuroidea > Amphilepidida > Amphiuridae > Amphiura > Amphiura filiformis. Next base: position 62,498,457 of record NC_092639.1, on the reverse strand, counting down.
AGGAATTTGAAATTGTACAAGTGTTGAAGACATTGACATAGACCTGTATATGTGTGTCACGGATATTTTCACGTCTTTCAACAACACGTGTGAAAGACATTGAAGCAACAAATGTAACATTATTCTAAACATTTGCATTAGCTGCTCTTTTGTTGATAAACACGTACGTTTTGACTTTTTCTTCAATATATATATGAGCATAGGCCTATTCAGGTAAAGAATCGAAATAGCGAGTCTTAAGTTTGGAGAGATGATACAAAAATAAACAACCAACGAGTATGACCTTCCGCGCATGAATACATTTCATTAATAAATGGCTGAATAAGTAATTATATTAACAGATTGTAAATAAGTTAATTAATCATCACCAGTCGATAAATAAATAATAAAGAAAGTAAATAAATAAATAAATAAATAAATAAATAATAAATATGTATATACTTAGTATAATAGCCCTAAATCGTGAAGTTTAATATTTCCTAAATGAAAGCCATCAAAAACATTCTACTTTCCTCATAAATAAATAAATAAATAAATAAATAATGAATATATATTTAGTATAATAGCCCTATTAAAAATCGTGTCTACTTTCCTCCGTCTTTAATTTATATCCTGAAGATTAACCATTATAAATAATCATAATATAAAACGTTTTATCTTTATTCAATTCAACTTCCTTTTACAAAATAAGGTATATTTTGCGATTAACTATTCGAATTACAAATGCCCGATGCGAGGGTATAGGCTATAAATACACCATTTCAAATACGTATCATATGATTTCTTTCGAGCAATCTTATTTTCTTGTTATGAGGCGCGTGCTATGCGTGCTTTATTCGGGGTGTTTTCATTCGCAACTACGTTCTTTGTTCACGCAACCATTTTATTCACTCATTGTTTCTAATTTGTATCCCAATTCCGCAGCTGCAACACTTTGTTTTTGATAACTGCTAGAATAATAATATCATAATCATAAATGCTAAGGGCCATCCACGCTTTTACTTCTGATCTCTTTTTATTGTAATCATACCCTCTAGATAGCTAAATACAAAGAAACTGTTACAAATTTCACCAGAAGAAAAGAGAGGGCAGGACTGTTTCAACTTCTTCAACCAACTGGAAAATACAATTGCTTCCAAAGGGCCGACCTAGACAGAGACTTGGTCGTGACCTGCGTTGAAACTCAAACTCACAAACACGACAAAGTGTGATAGTTTAACTGTCACAAAAGAAGGCTTGCTTGCACCACACCAAGCCAGCTAACATTGAACTTCAGAAAATATCTCAACTCCAGCCCCGAGGACACCTGGTCAATTACAGCTAATAAATGCCTCAGTCGGGGCAAGCAGTAGGGAGGCTGTGAAAAATATGATTTGGTCTTCAAATATAATAATAGAATAAAATATGGTTTAGGATATCAGGTTTTGATAGCAGGCGAGTCATCTTGATGATACGGCTGCATGGCCACCATGTTATTTATTTTCGTTTGGGTGTGCTAAGGTAAAGTTGTTTTCATTTAAGGTGCTAAATATGTTAGAGAAACAACATTAAAGTGAAAACTTATCTATATACGAGTACAACAACTCGGTTACGAAAATGTTGCCACTTAGAGCTAAGGCACGCGTAAAGAAATCGGCCTATATTGCCACTATACTTGACCGGGCGTTCGCGTTCAGAAAGCCTCGGGTAGGCTCAGTTTTAAATACAACAGGATTATTTAGGATTTTCGAGACTGAAAAGCGACTGTAACAGTATTCTTTCCCTGTACTGTTACCGTGTGCATATGCCTATAGGCTTGCTTGGGAATGTTATCAACACCATTTTTGTAAAAACGAATTCTATAGCGATCTCCGCGATAGGAATACACAAAGAGTCCGTTTTCAATATTGGCACGCCATCCAAAATTATTCATGAATATTATGAACATTTCAGATTTAGCCTTTAGTCCAACACTACGTGCAGTAAAGATCTGTATGACTAACTGGATTACCTTATTTTGCTGTTCAAATAATGTTTATTTTTAAGGTCGATAATTAGTCAATCATAGGATTAGAGGTTATTAATTAAGTCAATTACGCATCTTAAGTCACGGAATTTAATTTCATTTCCAAACATTGAACTGCTACTGGTTTAACCTCTCACTTCCATGAATTCAGCATGTGGAGCATGTTACCTGGTCAAATGATGACACAAGGAAAAATGAACATAATGAAGGAGACAGAGATAAGAGAGGAGAAAGAAGGGACGACAGAGGAGAGAGCGATAAGACTATGCATTATACGGTATCATCACGAGCAGTAATTGGAATAACATGCACACAGTTACATCATCCCTGCCTGGTTACATGTGATAACAGTAAACACGTATGTGTAGTGGTGGCAAGGGCTGCAATCAAGGTGATTTTACCATTTCCGGGATCGTCTTGTTGCATCATTGCCCATTACTACAGGCTGTCTGTAGGGAAGAGTAAACATGAAGAAAGGACGAAAGAAAGGAAGAAATGGGGGAAATAAAGGACGAAATGGGGATAAGGAAGGCCGAAAGAAAGAAAGAAAGAAAGGACAAAAGAATGAAAGGACGAAAGAAAGGATGAAAGAAATAACGAAAGAAAAGAATGACGAAAGAATGACGAAAGAAAGAAAGAAAGAAAGAAAGAAAGAAAAGAAAGAAAAAGAAAGAAAGAAAGAAAGAAAGAAAGAAAGAAAGAAAGAAAGAAAGAAAGAAAGAAAGAAAGAAAGAAAGAAAGAAAGAAAGAAAGAAAGAAAGAAAGAAAGAAAGAAAGAAAGAAAGAAAGAAAGAAAGAAAGAAAGAAAGAAAGAAAGAAAGAAAGAAAGAAAGAAAGAAAGAAAGAAAGAAAGAAAGAAAGAAAGAAAGAAAGAAAGAAAGAAAGAAAGAAAGAAAGAAAGAAAGAAAAAAAAAAAAAAAAAGAAAGAAAGAAAGAAAGCAGTAACTAAAGAAGCCCAAAGAAAAGCAAAAAAAAATGTTGAAACACACAAAGAATCTAGAATTTCATAAAGAAGAAACAAGACACTTTTCCTGCTAGATAACATGAGAGGACGACGCATCGCATGCAAAAGTATGTTGAACCAGATTCATTATAATTTGCAACGCATGTTCCAAACTCCTATACCTCAATAATTTCCTTGTGGTAATTCGGTTCCTTCTAAAAGTTTCAGGTTCAACCATAAAATTTCCTGCTAACAATATTTTCTAATTTACGCCGTAGGACCAATAAAAATATATACGGTCAGGTGGAACGCAGTAGGGAAGCCAAAAATATCACAAACGATCGTGACTTTGGCTGGAAATCACTTAAAGTATGTGCTGTTCTTGTAAACCGACTTATAAACCACCCCGGACATCAAAAATATCCTGCGCTGTGCGTATGACATTCTTACTTTGCGACTTGACTTCATTTTGTAGGAAAACCCCTTGCAGCAAAACTGAAAAAATGCCTGTCCTATGGCATCCATTAATCGAATACCATATAAAAATCGTTTGGTTATATGCTGTAGGGGCTACAGGTGCTCTGCGCTTTAAGATACTCGTATTATTATGATAATGAAATGCTGGAGCAAGGGAAATTTTTCGGCTCTTGAAGTAATAAATAAACCTGATGATAACGGGGGAGAGGCAAATCAAGCCCAAGTCACCGAGTGATCGTGATATAAATGAGTTTCCGATTTCCAAGACAATACCTAGAGACAAGAAAACCTCACGTATTTTACTGAAGGCTTGTTAGATTGACCAACCCTTAAGCATTTGTAATATACACCGAGTATAGCTCGCCAAAGCAACAGGAGACTAGCAAATTAAGAGAAAATTACAAGACACGATTATTGCCTCGGCTTGCGCCACAATTCTTTAAACTATATTTTACAGTAGTCATATTTCAAGTAAATTGAAATGATATGTAACAATGAAAAGAAATACCACTCTATTTAAGTCAATCTGAGAGGTAAATACATTTGAGGGCAATACGCAAAAAATTATACTTTTCTTTGTTCACGTCTCTCCACGTGCGACTCAAAATACTTCAAATTACTTGATATAACATCCTTTTACCTCACTGCTATTGATGAAAATCTTCGCTACAGGCATCTCACAATCCGATATTGTAAACAACGTAACAAAGGTCTGTAAATGATGACCTTAAACTCAGCTCTCTCTCGAAGCAACATGAAGAACTTTAGACTCATTGATTTTATTGGATCAATATTAATTCTTCAAGTGTATTTAAGTTTAGGTTTTCATATTTCCTGTGCCGTTATAAGATTTCATCAAGTTTATCTTGCAACCTCACGCTCAGTTGGACATGTGAACGTCTTAGGCAGGGGCGTAGCCAGCTTTCTTGGTCAGGGGGGGGCAAAATAAAATTTTGGGGGCACAGACGAAAAAAATTGCAGTTGGATCATACAATACATATAGAGACTGTATGTCTTCGAGCTTCCCGAAAAGGGCCTTATTGGGATGAAGTGTGCGCGTAGCGCGAAAAAAAATGGTATTTTACACTATTTTCGCCCATTATCCGGCTAAAAAAGGGCTTTATTGTTACAATGTGCGCGCGTAGCGCGGACAAATTTTGTATTTTACACTATTTTGGCCCTGAATTTTGCTAGAAAAGGGGCTCCTTGCCCTTTTTCTTTTCCTTTGCCCTCCTGATTTTCTCTTTCATTTTTTGTCAGAGGGGCACTTTTTCTTTCATTTTTTGTCAGGGGGGGGCACTCTGCCCCACCTGCCCCCCCGCTGGCTACGCTACTGGTCTTAGGGTAGTATTCGGTAATATGGAATGCGAAGGCTTTCAACAAATGTTTAGCAAGTAACTTTATACTATCAGTGACCGTGGATATGTTTTGCTTGAAAATACAAAGTGTTTCGAAAAGAAAAAAAAAGTTATAAAATTGATAGATTAATTGATGTCAGGAATATCTTATTGAAAGTTACGCAAATAGTGTTGTAAATGTGTGAATATGTATAAATAAAATGATGATTTATGCATAGATCACTTTATGGGGTATAATTTTAGACTTTCAGTAGATAAGTACAAATATTTAATGACGTTTTCCTTCCCTTTGTGCCCCTAAATGATTTTAAATTTTTATCAGATAAGATCCAGAACATTTCTTCGCTTCCTTTGGCACAAACAAGAGTCTCTAATGACTCGTTTTTCACAGTACATAATCACATAAATATCTTTTAGTGAAATTGTGACGCGGTTGTGGTACAAATGTCATTTCATGTTTAATGCATAAAATTGGTTTTCGTGTTTTTCTTTAGAGACCGTCTGAGTGCTTGAGTTGGCATAAACAAAGATACCGATGGCCCATATTTTACAGTACATAGGACACATGATGTATCGTGGGATAGTCTGAACGGAAATCTCGCACATTCAAACAAAATGAATCAAATGGTTGAACAGCAGGTGCAGAAATGTTACATCACATGTTTCATCTTGTTTGTTTATTTGTTTGTTTGTTTGTTTTTCATCCACTTTCTTTGTCTTTCATTTGCTCCATTTTAAAGTTTTTCTCCATTACAACATAATTTGAACTTATTAGCACCGGGTTATTGCCTTAAGGCCCTATCTGCAATAGTTGCCCTATAGACATTTTACAATATCTACACCTATATTCTGCGCATCTAAACAAATATTGCATTTGGCAGCTATTGTAGATATACCCTTCTTGCCCTAAACCATTGATTTGATAAATCGTGATGAACGAAGAGTCAAATTACTTTTGAGAAATACGTTTACTAGTATGTTCCATGAGAAATAATTTGGCATTATGTTTACAAAAATAATAATCGCTCTTAGAAGCACAAAAAAATGAAATGCCTTTCGTAGCAATAATTTAACTCTTAAAAATGGTATTCCGTTCATGGATTTCTGGGATGTACTTACATTATTATGTTACAGATACTGTAGTCTTATTCTAATATTATTCTTAGTGCGCGCAGACGACATCAAATTTCATAGTAACAGTATAGTAACATACAGGTTTTATGCCGTTTATATTACCAGATTACAGACAAGCAAAATAATAAAACCGATAAAAACAATAATTTACATGATATGTCAAAGTACATGCACAACACATGGTTTAGAATATTGAATCCAAATCGAATGTAGAGACAGTACGTACATGACGAGCAGATGCACAAATCTGATTAGAGCAACGGTAATTAAAATTGATTTAAAATTTGGTTACATAATGAGGATTAATTAAAATGGCTACGAACTTATGCTATGTGTAGTCTTAACGCTTATCCGATTGTAAAGGCACAGCTACACGAAGAATATTTTTATTGTAAATATTATTATTAATGGTATTTTTTGTAATAATCATATTTAATTAAGGTCCTTTATAACTACACTGCAATATACAATGTATTTTACATTGAACTTTCAGTTTTGTGTAAAACAAGTATTGTATAGAATTTTGTCTTTTTCCATTTGAACTACGTTTTACCAGAAAGGTCATTTAGGTATGATTTATTAGCAAAAATCATTATGCTGTGCTGTCTCCTTTTTGTTATTCGAATTAGAGTAATATATGATAAATAGGAAAATATGGTTTTGGTGTTAAATCTAAATGATTAACCAAGCGACGTGAATATAATAAAATGATACCCATATTATCTATAGACAAGATAGGCATAAATCGTGTGATTACCAAGTATGAACAAGTTCATTTGGCAGGTGATCATAGTCAGGTGTTGGTAACCTGGTCCCTATGATGAATTAGACTAGTTCTTCATTCGTGTAGAAAAAACAATTACCGGTAATTACAGTCATTGAAGGTGTCCCTCAGACATGGTGTTGGTAATTAAGAGGGGTGTAAATTGGGCAAAATTGGGCAAAATTGAGTATTTGTGGTTTTTGCTACAACAAAGTTACAAGCACGACTCCTAGACCTTTCGTATAGATCAACGTTCAAGCATGGTTCAGCTGCATTTGAGCACGGTTACCGATTTTAAGAACCACACATGACTGAAAAATATAGGTTTTGATTTATTGACAGATAATAATAACCAAATACTCATTATGTCACAATATGAAATCATTTTGATTCTTATCATTATCTTATGATGTTCTAACGCGATACCATTGTGATTCTTACACCATTTGCAACATTTATCTTTTTATCATGGTTGGCAAAGTGTGATTGCTATTGAAAAGTTCCACCAAGTTTATTTGTCTTTTTGGTTCACCGATATTGTATACGGTTATTTAGAGGTGCAATTATCAAGGGTGCTGGTGCATGAAACTCCGCATTTGATTTTGCACGAGTTAACGAGATAACCATCAAAACACAACAGTAGCCATCTTGGATTCGGTTCATGGTTCGGTCTAACAATTGTGTATATTTTTACTGATTTAGATCAAATTCATAATTCAGCTATATTCCTGAGTAGTTTTTATCCTTTGGCAAAGGTTTAGGCTTAAAAAAGCCTAAAGGCACATTTACCATTAAAATGTATCCATATGAACCAAAAAACACGGCAGCAGCCATGTTGGATTTATCTAATCGAAACAATTGCAAAAATATTCAATCTGTTGTTTATGTTTAGTTGCGTTCTACATTGGCAAATGCAAGGCCTAAATAAAGGCCTAGGGAAATGTTGACCATTAGTACAGTCCATTTGTCAATATACAATACTTCTCTGGTTAAGTTTCTGCAAGCGAATACGACTAAAATATAGAAAATATTGATGAATTCTGAGCAAGGAGCAATTAAGCCCCGCCATTTTAGGGCATGTGCATTGATTTTCCTCTCCACGCGTGACTAGCATATGTCTTTTGTGTTTGTCCCGTTGCAATTCTGATTTTTTAAGAGCAACTCTGGGGCGCTAGGAGACTTCTCGAGTTCAACCCCAACCTAATTTTTATCAAACATAGTAAAACGAAGAGCAACATTATTCCGTTTTATTCTGCAGGGTAATATGGCAAAATCAATAACAATCTTCAAATGAAATCTGTCAGTGTAGACAATATTCGTATTGTAAAAGTTATTGAGCACTAACATGACATCGTATGACATGCATGCAAATTCGTTATGTTACGATTATTTTACCAATATATTTTCTTTGCTTACCAAAGTGAATAACAAGCATTCATACCCTTAGCAATACAGCGGGTTTATTTAACCCATACATATATTTGTATCTCTTAAGTTATACTTGCAATGTGAGGTTATGTGAGGTTTTAATAATAAAACCAAAGCACCGTTGAATGCTGCATCTGCGAATCTGTTGCGCACATTTTTGAAAACTTTCTCTTCAATAAATATCTTCATGGTATTTTAGATTGAATTGTACAAGTTAGCCTGGTTATTAAATATGAAAACCCGTTCAAGTCTGTGCTTGAATTTCATCGTCATGATCCTACAGCCACGATAATCCAGGTGCACAATAAAGTATCAAGACCTTAATATATTTTCATATCACTTAAAGTATAACTAATATTTTATGAGGTTTCTGTGTCAGTTCAGTGTGTCTTATATAATTCTTGTAATAAAATGCTAGTGGTGGCAGTATCTACAAGTAAGTAACATAACAAATACTGCCTTCTTGCTTGGAATTGAATATTTTCATTTCACAAGAGGCCAACACATTGGCATCTCAAACACATCATCTGTCAATACGAAGTTCTTTAACCCCGCTATATATACGTGTACATTAGCATGACATTTGATTGTGTTGCGACAAAACTCATCCTCCCAATTTGAGGTTAGATTTTAAGATATGATTGTGATTGGAGGTTAATGAACTATGTCATTGGCGACGAGGTCCTTTTGGATAATAATACTTTAATATCCTGAGGTATATAGTAGGTTAATCAGATTTAACATGATTAGGACGATTGTTCCAATGTTGTCATGGTTTTGGGAGTTTCTATAATAAACATTACTGCAAAATTCGGTATAGATTTCATTTTAATCTTGGTACAAATTTAATTTCAACAAGAATGTTTAATATTTGAATGTATAGAACCTTTCCAAAGTATTCATGAAAACAAAAATAGACCTAAAGGCTCTACACATGCACCTTTAGTCTGTATCCAACACAAACTGAATATTGACAACTTCAATACAAAGCCTGACATATCCAAAACATGATGTAAGGATATCTTAACGCTACATGTAGATATTTAATTTGTTCATGTTCTAGATCATCAACATGAATGGATGTCCTATTGTATAAAAGATATAACCATAGGGCTAGCTTTCCTTGCCAATAAGACCTGAATAAAGAACCCTTTTCACTGTGAATGAAGACGCGGGCTGTATAGTTCCGCTATAGTCATGATAGTTGCATGATAACAATTACTATCACTTCACTACGTAAAAGAAACAAATGTTGCGCTAGCTCTTCATTCTCACCCTTCTATATTAAAATGGAAAGCCGAAGGTAAACTTGGTAGGAAAAAGAAGAAAAGAAGATAATAATTAAAAGGAAAATCTACAAAGAGATAGTGACACGGGTCAACGGCCTAGAGATACGGACGACAAAAACAGAATCCAAATTGCATGCATCGTTACCCCCGATGGGTAAAGTACAGTATCCTAATTAAAAAAAAAAAAAAAAAAAGGATTCTATGGATGTCGCCAGTGACTTTATCATTAAAATCCCTGTCATTTAGTATTCTATGCAGGCTACAAAAGATACGGAGAGTGCACACCTTTTCATCCTGTCGACCCGTGATTGATGGAACTGTTCACCACACTTTCCACCACACTTTTCCTTCATAATAGACTGGGTCCATACTCTCTGCCTTCTGGTATATACTTTGGCCTGCCTTAGTATAATTTTGGTGAATTGAATGAGGATTTTTAATTTCAATAACACTGCAAGGGTTCAACTGCGGGCATATACCCCCTAAGAAGAAGTGAAGACAATATCAGTATAAAGAAATACCAGTTAAATGGAAACAATTTTGTAAAGAATTGAAACAGTTATTTTGCCCAGACCGTATATTTAGTCTTGGTATTGACATGTCGTTTACAAGCGGAACGTATCAATTTTGTTGTTGGTTAAGACATATGAGTCGACTATAGAACATCTGTGCTTCTTTTTTCATGGATCGATGCTGTGGCTTCTTGTAATGTAGAAGCAGAGCTAGGTCAACAACATGGGTGAGAATTCATTCATCAAAATATCATTATGGTGATTATAAACTACTTGATATATTGAAGAAATTGCCTAGATGCGATATATTATCCAGTGAACTGGAAAAAAGCAACATTTTGTTCGAGTGTTGTTTCTGGCTGTTTTTTTGTTCTGACGCATGCACAGAGCCAATCATGGAAAATCATATCCGATCTCTACAGGCCTGACTTATATATTGGCATATACATAAAGAATTTACTAGTATGTTGCATGAAGAAAATTTGCAATATTCTCCTTGGAATAAAATAAATTCCTTTTCATCACCTCTTGTTGTAGTAGTTTGTCCCGGGAGTTTGTCAACCGAGTGAGCCTCATACATGACAAATTCGTTCTTCTAACAATCTCTTTTAACGAGACAGAATTCAATCAGGAATCAAGATGCCAAAAGCAGGAAACTATTAACTAACATGAGACAGCTGAATACATAGCCAAAGCTATGACCATGATAATAGTCGGATTATAAATCAACCATCCTTAAACTTAATTTTTAGAACAAGTGTGAAAAATAAATAAACCATTTACCGAATAACAGAAGACCGTTAAGGTGTTGCTAATGTGAACTTTGCTTTAAATAACATACCTCCCCTATGAATTAAATAAGTATGGTGAAACAGATTTCTGATGGGTTTTGTGTTGCAGGTTCGCGTTGCATCGCCGCCATGGGCTAATCTATTTAAAGTCTACACTCCCCCTGTAGAATAGTTTGGAAATATCTACCACAGGGGGAGTATGAATATATGGAATGAACACATTGGGCTATTCCAAAAAATAGGTGCACACTCCCTATAGAGGAGTAAATTTTCAATCAAAGAAATGTCCGGATTTCCAAGTCTGCTTTCTGAAAACGACTGGAATTCCAGTTGCCAATGTTACTGGAAAAAGCTTGGAAATCCAATCAAATGAAGGAAAAATCACGGAAATGTTAAAAATGAGCTCTCAAATTGAGGATTTCTGATTTTGAACTATTGTTCTGCCGGATTTGTTTGCCTTTAGGCACTTTAAAAGTCTGGATTTCCAACAGTCACGACTGGACAAAAAATCCGGATATCCGAACTCCTCTATAGGGGGTGTGCATCTATTTTCTGGAATAGCCCATTAGATAACTCGATCTGAATTTGTGAGAAAGATTTTACATGACTCTGACATGCAGAGGGATGGTGAGTGTCAAATAAGAGTTGATTCCATTTGAAATTCATACTCCCCCTGTGGTAGATATTTCAAAAACCTTCCACGTGGGAGTGTGGACTTCAACTGGAATAACCCATTATTCAGATGACTGCCAAACATGTGTTTTTTTAAAGGGAATGAAGTGAATGGCATCTCTGTTTATGACATGGCATAAATAAGAGATGGGTTGTAAACGGGGATGGTATTTATTTGTCTTGTGAATGCCAAGGCATGAGAGAGTGTGTTCGACAGTAATGGACTTTTAATTGTGAAATGACCGTGAAATTGTAGGTTATACACAAGTATACCGCCTTGAAGTATATCAAGGATGATGAGAAAATGGAATATGTAAAAGAGGTTTCAATGTACTAGTCTATAGCTACCATCAAATTCTGATCTTGACGCGATAACAAATAATGACCTATCTAAAAGTAGAACACATTATTTGAAAGTTAATAAGCTTAACTATGCAGGTTGCCCATATGAGCATTAAAGGTGATACTAATACTCTCATTTATCGGCCCACATCCGTAATCAAATTCAATTTGTTGAAGTTCATAAATAGACCCATATATGTTGTCAATTAGATCATTGCTCCTGTGTGTAAATATGCATGTCTTTTCAAAGACAATGTACTCCCTGTCTCCCAATTCGACAAGCACAAAAACTTCAACCAGCCAGCCTAATCCTATCAATATACGCAAGCTGTTATTTAACTTCAAACCTAATCCCTATTGCACTTAAGTATATTTTACAAGATCAAGACTTGAGTGACTACTTAATCAATAGGCTCATTAATAGCTTAGACAAGTTTGCCCATGACTAAGACTCGTCTATTGTTCTTGTTTTTCAATGTTTTGACATACAAGCTCAAGATGAATGAATGGGATACTGCGGATGCATGAGAAAGGAGGCATAGAATTCGTCAGGCTAAATTTATTTGCATTAAGATGGCGTCGGCGTATAAGGCCCGCGTTTTAAGGTTAACTTCACTTTTTAGTACCTGTCGTGTGTACTTTCTCCATTGTTACCAATTTCAATAAGAGGGCCATACAGAAGCTGAATTGCTGTGATTATTCTGATAGACGAACTATTGGGAGTGTTTGCAGAGTATATTGGTACAAGACTCTTGACCCATTGGAACATTTAACGCACTATTTGGTCTCATAATAAAGTAGCTAACACTCAAGCCTCAAAACATAGGAAAGCAAAAATAGAACTTATAATAAATTAATGGAGAGTACGGTTGAAGTGCTGTGAAAACTGTCGTATGGAAGTAGCCAATTTCAGTAATTAATTATAAAATAATATAAGATCACATCTGATGAGAGCGGCCATTTTGAATTATGAACACAGTGTTGGAAAATGGATGATTACATGATGAAGCGAATAAAAACATTATTATAATTTATAAAGGACCATATTTCACATGTTATTTTTTAGCATCTTGACATAGTGCACAACCCAAGCCCATATTAACATTAAATTGAAAAGCATGTTCAATGAAGGGTATAAGCCAAGTTCATTGATGGTTGCTCATGTTGATTAATAACATCATTGATTAATGATGTTACAACAATAAATGATTAAATATTTCAGACAAGAAAATTATGTTCACACCTGTGTGTAGCCTGTTTCTTTGACAGCTCAATTTTTCCATTTTACGACTTAAATATAGAAGATTATTCTGCACATTCTGAAAGGAGCTATTTGTAACTTTCTAGAAATAATAATAGCCAAAAGTTGGAATTAATCCCCGGTCAATGTTATACACAATACAGTCACTTGATTCGAATAATACAAACCCAGGGTTAGCAACTTTAATCACTGAGTAAGGTACCAAGTATGGTACACAAAATTGCCCGAAGTGATAAAACTATAGGACACAGTATTGTATCATAAAACGTACCATTTTATGACAATAGCGTTTACTCCTTGGAATAAAACGGCACTTTAATCAGGTTATAAGGCTGATTTATAGCTCCGTGCAAGTGCTAATAGGTCGAAGGTTCACTAGGGTCCTTTAAGATATCTAGAATATTATTCCTTGGTAGTATTGTTATGTACATACAAAATTGTTATCACACATTTTATATGGGCATTTTATGAGGTGATATAAAAGATACATACATACATTAACGGGATGGGAATTCCCACAAATTGAAATTTCTCAAAATGATTTGAGTTTGATCTCAAATATGCAGGGTAAAGTTCGTACTTTAGAGGCTATTTGTTCTGTGTGAATTTAACAGTGATTGAGCTTTTGATGTTTCGCAGAGACGCAAGGGAAATTAGAGAACCTCTTGAACGTGTTGATAGCATACACTGGTGGGAACCAATGGTTTATTATTTAGTTCAGAAACCCATACATGTAGCGCATATAATCTGTTACACCCGTTCTGGTCATGCTGGTTCTAAAGTTCATGCAACCATAGTACTTTTTTCGGGTTATGGAAGTATGATTTCACATAAACACAGCCATAATAACAAATTTTAACTTTCTTTACCATGGTAAATTGGTAAACGGATTTTGCTAGCTAGGTTTAGCCTAGTGTTAACAAGATACGGAAGTTTTGAGAAACATTGGTTACTATGTTGCTTAGGTATTAATTTCGACTTTATAACCATGTTAACAACTATGACTAACTGCTTGAAAATAAATCATGCACTAATTAGGCCAACAAGAAATGGTTCTACAGCTTTTCCTGTTTATAGGCCTACATGTGCATAATATTTGGTTGAACACTGCGTTAAAGACCTTGTATACCAAAGCGATAAATTTGCCATTAGAAACAACAATTTGTCAACTAAAATAACTTGGTGATTGCATTTGTCATCGATACCAGTTTTCAAAAGTTGTAAATCATTCTTACCTTGCTCTGCAATTGTTATTCCTAAATTTGCTAGTATTATCCATAAGAAAAACATATTAATGAGTTGTAGCGGTAAAAGCACGTTCCAAAGTGGTCGTTTTTCCGTCATCGCCATGATTGCAGGCGATCGTCGTGAATCAGTTATCGCCTACCGTAACCCGTGGCCGCCTTCACTCGCGTGGCAGCTCCACCGCTGTAATGTACTTGAATGACTCGATGAAAGATATATGAATGGGTATAATAGTAGGGCGCCCACACATATGCACAGACAGAACAGAAACACAGCCACTGCGCACTTATCGAACTATCGAACTGTTTACTGATAATATTTGGAAATAAGGCTCCTAATATTTTGGTGACTATGGCATAGGGTGACCATCCGAGCGCTACACACACAAAACAGATCAAAAGTCTTTTCAAGTTTTGAATCACTGTTTGAGGCAACTTTAATAATGAGATCATAAATGAGATAAATGGGTAACAAAGTTAGATGGGCGGCGCACTAAGTGACAAATGACAGTCAGCAAAGCTTGAGCGCTTTTAAAAACAGTCATTTAAATAAAGTTTGAGTCACACCATCAACTGGTGAAGTTCGTGACCTCCTTAAGCAGATGACGCCACGAGGTTCATTCTGAAGAGCGGTTTGAAATGAAAGAATCGTGGTAACATGAATGAATACGACATAAAAGACCCCTCTTTTAACGTCGGTTAGCATGGATTCAGATATCAATCAATATGTGGCTAGATTTATTTGTTTTCTAGGAATGCTTGCCAGGGTTCCAATAGTTACAATTTGAGTTCAAAATAGTTAAATTTCTTTTTAATGATACTTAGGGAGGTTGCGGCAAAACCATTGAATAGAAATTTGACAATGATCGTGAACTTTGTATCATCTTCTTACTCATTTTAATGATACCTTTTTAATTAATTCCGTAATTAACCTTTGGTGAGGTAATTAACCATGCAATGAGTCCTGATCCTGCGGGTCCTGCACCGCAGATATTGGGGTCTGGTACCTGCATCCTTTATGGGTTGACAGAATTTCAATATCATGCCGGGGCATTCACTGAACGATTGAAGGCGGTTGTGTGTCGTGGCCACGTTGATCATTGATATTGATCCCCACTCGCACCACCGGACCCCATTTTTTGTTTTACTGTCACCAAAAAAACCTTTTTTTTTCAAGAATTCTGAATTTATTTCTGATAATCTCTCACGAATGATTCCTTTATTATTTGTCTAAACTCACAAAATGTCATTACTTTTCTTTGAATTTTCGACAATAAAAAATAAAATTTGGATGACCTTTTGACAATTTCGTATCAAATTTGGTGGCAAATCTCTTTTTTAGAAGTACTTCCTTGTCCAGGAGAATTTCAAGTTGCAGACCGTCGTCTATTTCAGTATATATTTTTAAACAATTAAGCCGTATTCAGTTTTGCATGGTGGGCATGTATGTGAATTCGAAACTTTCATTGACATTATATGATTTGATAGCAAACATTCGTTATGTACCAATATGGGCATTGGCATGAATGGCGGTGTTTCACAATACTGTCATGATGTCAAATTGTATTCCATATTGCAAATACCTTCTCATTTGCCTCTTAGACTTTTTCCAGCGCCTACTTAGCACGGTACCAGACACTCCAAAACGCGTTCATACTGTGCCAAAACTGCCGTATCTTTCTTAAATCTTGAGGTAACAATCTGGTTTGCTCGATAAATGATAATTTGTTATGTTTACATTCAGTACTTTTAGCTAGATAAAAATACTCAAAAGTTCAAGAGTAGCAAATTTGGATTTAAACACAACATGTGTGAAATACTTTCTATGGAGGAAGGAGTCAAAAGTCATAATTTTTCTCATTTTTCACTCTTTACAAGGTCAGAACTTGGCAAAGAAATGGGGTATTGACCTGGTTCGGTTTGTATTTACAGATATAAGATGTTAGCTTTGGGAATAACACAGAACTTTGGTGATCAATCATCATTTAGGAGAAGCAAAAGTTAAATTTCTGAACTAGATCGACTTTGGTATTCCAGTGTGCGTTGCCTGTGTGCTTGGTCACTTTCCACTCACTGTGCGTGTAATTTGACTCTTGCATGCATAGACTGTGGTAAGTTCTACGACGTACCAATGAGAAAAAAAGGCATTATATTTGCAATATGTAGGTAACATTCGGTTACCGAAATTTACCTACGAATACTTGCTTTTATTGTTAACATCAGAGAAATATTTAAACGCAGGTTATTGAAACTTGGTAGAAATAAAGAGTGTATCCACCTATTGCTTAACTATTGTTTACTATTCTCTCAGTTTGTGGAAATGACACAGCTTTTAACATGTATTCGGAGGTAATGCATATTTTTTACCAAACCTATATACCTTTGTGCCATTTAGAATTTCTGGCAGCAGCTAAACACAATAATAAAGATGTCCGAATGCAATGCATTTCAGTATTGGACATATCAAAGCTTGTATCAATTGCGCATTTATTAGTGATTTCCATTTTTAAAGATATATCTCAGGCTATGAAAAATTGTATTCGTAGGTAATGTAAAAAAATACCACTCAAAAAATTATCACAAATAATTCATAGGCCTAATTATGTACAATTATGTGAAAAATTGAACAGGCAATCTTTGAATACACACCATTCAGGAAATCAATTTAGATTCAATCCAATGACTTCTTTTCATAACTGATTTAGATGTTTTTAAAAAATACTTTAAGAAATATTTTGAAAAAATGGGTAAAAATAGCATGTTTTGGGGTCTCTGTGTCTAAGTTTTTCACAGAAGGGGGTCTTATTATATATGGCGCGAAGCGTATGATCAAGGCGAATAAACATAATACAAAAACGAATGCCAATTGATTAATACTTTTAAGTTATGGCCCTGAACATGCCGTGTACACTTTTCGTTGGATTCGACCATATACGAACAAGTAAACCTGCTAATTTTTGTCTCAACTCCATTAGCTCAGTTGGTAAAGCGCCGGACTTTGGTACAATTTCATGTTTTTAAAAGCGCTCGATAGTAAGCACATATGCTAACTATCTAGTTTTTACGGTATTTTCAATACAAAAGGTCAACATTTTCATATGATTGACGACTTTACCTCCATACACTCTAAGTGAATATCATTAGATTTAATAAAGTTTACTTCGAAGACTGTTAAATAATTATCAAAAATATCATTTAAAAAAAATAATTTGCCATCAAATTTGTATTATATCGCGAATCTCACAAAATAAATATTAATTGATATTAGAAGTAGGGTTAGAAGGACGTTCCTCGTGTATTCAGAATGCAATCTGAGTGTGTCTGGTGGGCTCTCAAGCCCCACAAAAATACAGTGCAAGATGCTGGAGTTAGTACTGTCCGCAGCCTACATAGTCCAGTTACGATCATTATTTTGGTTTCTTTTAACACGCAATAATAATGGAGCCTCGTAAGTTCTTCAGCATTGCTGTTTCTTCTTTTTCTTTCAAAAAAGTTATTTTGTCATGTGAAAAAAGGTAGGCCTATATACCGAATGGGAATCTTATTATGTATTTCTGCTTTCAATTATGTTTACGCTTTTGCTGAGATCACTGATGCTTTTAATGTGCTTTTGCCCATTTCTCTCCGATTATGCTACCCTAAGGCTCCGGAGACACCGTCAATCCGAAACCCCGTCCGTCCGAAAATCTAATTGAAAAAGACGTCAACCCTGACACTATCCTACTTTATTTAAAATTTTGAGGTCTTTTTGGTTTAAAAAAATGTATGTTGAATATGAAAGGTCAAAATTCTCTAAATTGCGCTGGTCTGGGGTTAGTTGCATCAAAGCTTGTTTACAACTTAAGGAAAATTAAAAATAAGAAGGAAAGAAAGAAAGCCTAAGAAACAGAGAAAGAAAGAAAGAAAGAAAGAAAGAAAGAAAGAAAGAAAGAAAGAAAAAGAAAGAAAGAAAGAAAGAAAGAAAGAAAGAAAGAAAGAAAGAAAGAAAGAAAGAAAGAAAAGAAAGAAAGAAAGAAAGAAAGAAAGAAAGAAAGAAAGAAAGAAAGAAAGAAAGAAAGAAAGAAAGAAAGAAAGAAAGAAAGAAAGAAAGAAAGAAAGAAAGAAAGAAAGAAAGAAAGAAAGAAAGAAAGAAAGAAAGAAAGAAAGAAAGAAAGAAAGAAAGAAAGAAAGAAAGAAAGAAAGAAAGAAAGAAAGAAAGAAAGAAAGAAAGAAAGAAAGAAAGAAAGAAAGAAAGAAAGAAAGAAAGAAAGAAAGAAAGAAAGAAAGAAAGAAAGAAAGAAAGAAAGAAAGAAAGAAAGAAAGAAAGAAAGAAAGAAAGAAAGAAAGAAAGAAAGAAAGAAAGAAAGAAAGAAAGAAAGAAAGAAAGAAAGAAAGAAAGAAAGAAAGAAAGAAAGAAAGAAAGAAAGAAAGAAAGAAAGAAATTTAAAGAAAGAAAGAAATTTAAACAAATAAATAAAACAAGTAAATAAATAAGAATTTTTAGAAGGCAATAAATATATATTGACTCTATAGATTAGTTATCTTCGCATTTATAATATTATGGTAAAATCTTGATTTTCATAATTGTTTTAAATAACTTTAAAGAAAGAAATCCGACAATCAATTAAAGAAATTAAGCAATCAAAAACTCGAGCCAATTAATTCAGACTAAAAGATACGGCAACTCGATTCATCATAAGAGGTAGGCATACGCCCTCTTTACAAATGGTCTAATATTTTAAAGCAAATTTGAATACTCTGTGGTGGCAGTGTAGCGAGCTGAAATTATACCGGTACTCGATCGCTGATTTGGAAAGGTTTTTATCATACTGCAGTTACTGTCCGTTTTCCTATACACAATACACAGTGCTCTCACCATTGACGCGTGACCTCTACAAATGATGTATGTTGGAAGAATGGACACTTGCCTAGTTAACATCACTGTGTGAAAAATAACCAGCCAATATTTAATTTATTCTCCAAACTTCTAGCAAATATGTTTCTCTAACATGACCTAAAATTACAGCTAGGTTAGATGTTCAGAAATGGTCGCACTTTTGTAGAATATGAGTGAGGGCAAAGCATAGCTACAATCCAGGAAAAAAAGGTTGGCACACTTTGCCCGTCTTTTGGTATATCTCTTCCCCCGCTCCCCCAATTCAATGTTGGACCAAGCCATGTTGTCAACAGGTCCGTGAGACCCTCCACTTGAAGGATGGGGAGTGGGGAAGGGTGATATATAGGGGGAGTCTGTACTTCACTTATATTGCATGCATGTTTCACTAGCCTCTCCAATCAAGAATGCTGGTTAACAAAAAGCAGGTCTTTGTCTCATTTCGTGAACAAAGGTACACATACCATTGTTTCCTTTCGTTTCCTTTATAATCGGTTACCCAACTGAAGCTATAATACCAGCTTTATTGCGATGTCGCACATGTAAAACAGACACTTGTGCACAACCAGAGAAGATCTGATTTAATCAGTTGAGCTGCTTCAATGAGTGTTATCTTGGTTTAATAGCTTTTAATGGGGTTTAAGTCCTGCAAAGGTCGAGATGAATTCTACTGTAGACATGACTGCATCATGTACGGTTCTAAACCATCATGCGCACTACACAGTTTCCACCTCGATACACCTGAGCACACATTTTCGTCCAAGAGCTTCCAAGCAGAGAACAACAAGCCGCGAATGTCTCCACCACAGTCTTTGATTACACTACACAGTTGAGTGCATAGCAATTAGAGATATGGAGCTTCTATAGCTGAAAAACGTGCCTCTTTGACTCAGGTTTTGTCGAAACCTCAAGTGTTCCCTTCATCCAATCAGATTTTTTTTATCAAACGAAAGCTAACACTTCCCCTAAAAACACTTTTCGTCACTAGGTCAAACGTTAACACAATGCAATGTTATAGCAAGGCGAATGTGGTAAATTTGTTGAAAATACCTATCCAAGCACATTTGTTTACCAAAATGTAGGTTTTAAAAGTCAAAACCTAAAGAGTTCCTTACAATATTTTTTAATTTTATGTCATTAAATGAAACAGCACACTTATATTGTCCATATACTATTGTCACTAGAATGAGCAATGGCCAGTTTTCTTTAAAATTGCAAATCTCGTGCAAAAAGTTACTATTTTCGCCTGTTTTGTCATACGGTTGTAAATTCAATGAACTATGACTTTGCTAGAGAGCGCTTACAAATTGATATGCTGCTTCCCGGGTTTGCTTGCTAAAAAGCCTATCATGCTGGCCTATATGGAAAGAGAAGTGCAGAAACAGATCTGAACTTTAAAAGAACGAGGAAAAGAAGGCCACTCCTAACAATAGCTATAAGGCCGTATAACATTAATATTTTGGTTCCCGTCCAGAGGATGTTCATAAATTGATGAGGGAGGGAGGTGTTGTGTTGTTGTTGTTTTTTTGTTGTTTTTTTTTGTTTTTTTGTTTGTTTTTGGGTTTTTGGGTTTTTTTTGTTTTCAATGTAAAATCAGCATTGTCAGTAGTTTTCGGTCTTTTCCACAGATGGTCTTTTCCAACAATGCTCGAGGAAACGATGAGGCCTTTTATTTTTCAAATGTGAGATTCTGAGGGATAAACCCCCTAGAGTACCACAAAAAGACTTGGAAGTGATCCTAATAAACTTATTTATATGTATGAAAAATTCATAAATCATTCCAAAGTCTAAAATAATTGAAAAATGAAAAAATAAAAAAATCTGACAAATCCGAGAAATTGAGGAGGGAGGGGACGAGAACCAAAACATTAATTTTATACGGCCTAACAATCATGTGAACAATTTTACTATCAAATTGATTAAAAGAAAGTAAAGCGGTTAATAAAATTGCCAAGAAATCAAGCTTCTTTTTCATGTTGAAAGTCACATTTTCATGATTTTGAACTAAAGAGATAAGATCTCATTATTTTAAACTCAAAATACCGTTAAACCACACAGTTGCGCGATAAGTCCAAGAGTACGAGACGCGCTAGTACGCGTACTGGGGTGTGCGCTCACGCGTTTGAACTCGCCGTAGGAGTGCGTAACGTGAAGCTGTCGCTTTCGCGTGATGCTGTGATTCGACATTTCCTGGTTGTAAATAACAACGGAAAAATCGCACGGGCGGAACCTCAATTCCGTGGGTTTCTTAATAAATTATGGGAAAATATATTTAATACCGTCTCTCTAGGATTGAAAAAAATGAAGGGCCTGAGCCTGCTGCTTGCCGCAGCCTTACTGGCGAGCTGCGGGCATGTGATTTTGCCGAGGAGTTCTTGATTGGTTTCATGGCTGCAATGACCGATAAGCAAACTGGTGGTAACGGTGTTGGCAATCCCAGCGCAGTGGCTTTTAATGCATGGATGCGTGTGTTCGGTTACGAATACGAACCAAAATTAACCCTTTTGACCTCGGAGAATTTCGTGGTCAGGGTGAGTAGGAATTTTTAATTTTTGATTCATATTTCATGTATTTCGCAGGTTGTCAGGTGATAACCTATCTGAGACGAAAATAGGATATGTATACCCATGTACCTAACTTAGTCTTAGTAGATAGCATGTTATAATAATAATAACATCTTGCTATCAACAGTAGATAACATGTTGCAATATAACATCTTGCTATCAGGAGTAGATAGCATGTTGCAATATCTTGCTATCAGCAGTAGATATAGCATGTTGCAATATGACATTTTGCTATCAGCAGTAGATAGCATATATTGCAATAACATCTTGCTATAAACAGTAGATAGCATGTTACAATATAACATCTTGGATAGCATGTTACAATATAACATCTTGCTATCAGTAGTAGATAGCATTGTTACAATATGACATCTTGCTATCAGAAATAGATAGCATGTTGCAATATAACATCTTGCTATCAATAGTAGATAGCATGTTGCAATATGACATCTTGCTATCAACAGTAGATAGCATGTTGTAATATATGGTATCGTGAAAAGACCTCTTCAAGAGGGTACCCGGTACGCATAGAAAATCAAATATCCAGCGTTTTTTTATTGTCATTTTACCCTTTTATATAGGTCATAACTTTTCTTGGTTCTACGAAGATACCCAGTGTGATGTGAATACCGGAATGAATATGCTATCTCGATGGTGGGAAAAGGGTGTACTTGCTGTCATCGGCCCAGGATGTACCTGCGATTATGAAGCCCGGCTGGCTAGCAGTCTGAGTTTGCCAATGATAGATTACGTAAGTCATTAAGGTGGCTGTGTACTCTCAGACATGCATGTAGTAAAAGTGCAATAACTTTGTAATTATTCGCGCAAAACATATAAAAGTATACATTTTATGAAGGCAAGACATCAATAAATCTTAATATAAATACAGATTTGGGGTAAAAACAACAATTTTGAAGAAAATCACAAAAAGTGAGTTTTTGGCAATATTTGTTAGGTACATCATAACAAAAAACACTCTTTCCAAAATATTTTATTTTGTTTTTAGCTCAATCTTGAGGCTCCATTCCAAAAACGGTTTTTTATTTTTTTGATATTGGCCTTATTTTTTGAGATATTGACCATATAAGGCATCAAAATGAACTTTTAAAATTCAAAAACGCCTATTTGCACAAAATGATGCCCAAAATCGGAAATAGACCAAAATATAAAAAAATCAGAAAACCGTTTCTTGAGTTGATCATGCTTTTTACGATGATCATATTTGCTTACCTATAGATGATGTATTTATTGAGTTATCGTGTACCTAAATCGTCATTTTACCGAGAAAATGAACATTGAAATAATGACCGTTGAAGTTTAAAGTGGTCACATTTTGCACTTTCATCGAATCTCACAGGAGAATGCGACAGTTTTCGTTTTTGTAACTTATATTACGTGAACATCGGGTAAATCCACAGCCCCTTGAGAAGTTTGAGCGAAATCCATTCATAACTTGATATTTAAATCGGGGAAAGAACTTGAAAAAACCCACATTTTATCAGCTAAAACGGAGCCATTTGACCACTAGGTTTTTGTGCTTCCGTGGTGTTTCCATAAGATGCGCCGCGCATGCATATAAGCGTCGCGTATTTGTGCGTTAACAAATTGCGCGATACGCAACGCGATTAGTTGTTGCGCGCGTGTACCTTGCTGGTACAACAAAGATTTTCTTTCCTTTTCAATTTCAAACACGAGTGGAATCTATATAAATAAAAGGAAGTCGCTAAATCTTGTGCGCGAATAGACTCAGAGATGATTTCACTTTCAGCTCTGATTTATTCGTACATTGATCGGGTACATATTGCCATTAAACCATCTGAGATTAATTTTTGAAAAAATTGATGGTAACTAAGAGAATAACATAAAAACTGCCGTGTTGCTATGCAAAATCGCATGCAGTGGCATTGTGGGTAATAAGGACAGTGTGAACCGCGTAATAATATTTCCATTAAAAAACCATACGCAGAGCAACATTGCCCTGTTTTCTGTCAACTGCGAGGTGGCCAAGAAATGATTCAGGCTATCTAGATGCACAACATCGCGTACTTTAAGAATGATCTTACGAGCTTTTCGCCCCTACGCAGAGCTACGCACCCCATTTTCCGCCACTGCACCGAAGTTGGCAGCCAAGAGATTAAGGCTACGTCGCGTGAATTTTATTATTTATTCTAGGCCTATGAATCGTCGTTTAGTTTTACAGCCAAATTCATACGGGAGATTAAGGAATATACCGGGAACGCATTGCACTTTATTTGGTTGAAAACTGTCAAGACCAAGAATTGGCCTCAAAATCAGTGAAAATATGGTTAAAACCGGGTTTTTTTCCCGGGTTTTTTGTTGTCAAAACTCAGTGGTAGCGCGTACCGTAACTAACTGGCAGCAGCGCGTTGGCGTTAGTACGTCGGCGTACTGAGCAATGTGACGCGCACGTACGGGGTGCATAATATGCACAGACCAACTTTCCGTGCCAGAGAAATAGAAGAGAAAAGAAAGGAAGACAAAACTGAAAAGGTAGGCCTATGGATGGGTCGGGTTGTGGATTATATGCATGGTACTGGATTCGATTAAGAGATTACCCGCGAAGATGATAAAAAATCGTGAGGATACGAGAGGAAAGATAAATAAATAAATAAATAACTCATGTAAAAAAACTAAAATAATGAGAATAGAATTAAATAGGCCTAGATAAAATTCAAACGGGAAATCACAAGCTAAGCAGGAAATATGAAAAATGGGAATAAAACGTAGAAAAAAGCCAAAACTAAAAGGAGAAATGTAAGAAATGGTAGATTTATAAAATAATGCATGGAAACGGGGCTCAATAAATGAATAACATGGAAACGGAAATCACAAGCTAAGCACCATGGGAACAAAATAGACCTATGCAAAAGAAACTGAAGAGAAAGAAAGGAGATAAATGAATTTAAAAAAAAAAGAAAAAAAGAAGAAGACAAAAAAGATACGGGTAGGCCTATTATACGGGTTATGGTTACAGTAACTAAATGAAACGGGAGCAAACTATTAAGAGGGAAAGAAAGAAACTAATCAGGAAAATTATGGGAAAAAAAAGAAGTTAAAATTAGAAACTAATCAGGAAAAATAAGAAACATAAATAACAACTGAAGGAAACGGGAAATCACAAGCTAAGCAGCTAATAAAAATGAAGCTATAAAGGAAACGTATAAGAAAGGATAGATTTAGAAAATAATGGGAATGGGGTTAGGCCTAGATAGATAAATAACATGGAAACGGCAAATCACATGCTAAATAGCATTTTGTTTTAATGGAAACAAACTAGGCCCGTGCAGAAGAAACTGAAAAGAAAATGGAAATGCAAGAAGGGACAGGTTTAGAAAAATAAAATTTACCTTTCAATGATTCTACCTTTTCAGTAATTCCTCCTGTTTTAGTGATCGCTCCCATTTACTCATCTAGCGGGGACCCGCGCGAAGCGCGGGTATCCCGCTAGTAGTGAAATAAAATCCTTAAAATATTGTAACGCGGTGGCTATTTACCTTTTATTAATTCGTGGCTTTACCTATCTGGGAGTGAGAGGAGCTAGAATAGGCCCTCTATTGATGCAATTCAGCAAGGATAATCAGAGGTCGGGAGGCGTGGTTTATTATTATATCTTTGACCCCGATTGGTCACGGTCAAGGTCACATGTAACTTCTGACCAATCAGGGCTTTATGCAAATGGTCCAAAAACTGGACGCAAACTGGACGCAAACTGGACGCTTTCTGGACTCGTCCTGAAGACTTGATCGAGACCAGTTGTGTTTCTCAGTTGTTTTTGGTATTTATAAAAAGGACAGGTCTGATTTTCAGGGGTTAGTAAACAATTGCAGGTATGTGATTAATTCGGGTGGCCGAATGGGTCGGCCCAAAAGACCCGACGGGAGGGAGGGTAATTTCTTTTTGCTATTTTACTAATTTCGTTGCTGAATTGCATTGGGAGTGCGCACGAGAACAGACTGCTAGCACCAGGCAGATGGGGAAAGGTGGAGTCGGGAACATGTCTACGATCCAAAATTACATCTCTAATTTAGGCCTTGTTTAAGTTGTTTATTCGGAGTGATACTTTTCTTAGGATTCTGTTAGTATAAAAACCTTTGGGCGTTTATTGCACGGAAATGCTAGTCGGCATAGAAGTGACACTATAGCGCTACTTAGAAAAGGGTTTGGGCTAAATACGCTACCTGGCGTAAGGTCCTTCAAATTCTCAAGCTTAGTAGACATGTCAACCCACGCACCTTCCCTCTATATTGTCAGTTGTCACTCCCCCATGAGTATTAACATTGTTTTGATATACATGATAGGAATTTCACTTAGTCCTGAACCTCAGTAATTAAGGTGTTATTAAACATGTAAAGACAAGACGAAGACTATGTAAGCTTAAGCCCTGGCCTAGGCTAATGCTAGGCTTTTAAAATCATGATTGCTGATATGGTCCCTAAAAGTCTGTAGGTGTAACAGCACATTACGCACTACCTAATTGTGTGTTTGGACATCTGTGCATAGACTGCTACAGTCTATGATTTGTCACATTCAGGTCCCTTTATTTTATAAATGTCAGGTTTTTGGCATTGGCCGAGGCATAAAAAGCCTATTGAATATTTTGGATACCCTTTTATATGTGTACAGCTTCGTCTGGTCTTTGTAACTAATTTCAAAAGATCTTCAAATATTGATAGGAAATATCAAAGTGGTTCCATAACTGGAGAACCTTTTCAAATCACATGTATGTTCTCTGGTAGTGAATTGTATGCTGAAAGTGAGAAAAGAACCTCATACTCATGGTAAATGTAAGGACACAAAAATCATGTCTCTCTTGTCATATTTCTTTATTAATAAACACAGCTTTTCTTACAATCAATTATTACAGAAAGCTTAACATTTCATTCAATGAGCTTAAAATCATAAGCTAGTGTTAGGGAAAGAAATTTCTTGGATTACAGGCCTATTGGTAGTTATTCATGCTCGGTGGATCACGACTACATTATAAATAATGAGCATGTTAATTTCAATTCATATTTGCTGTCCAAATAATTGCTCGTGCATGTAATGTCAGTAGTAGAGATTTCTCATCCATTTCTTTGATAATACTCCAAACTTGGTAACTGGTCAGTTAGGCTTTCCCTCGTGTCGTTTTGTATCTTTCAGTGACCCCAGCCCTTCGCTCCGTCACAATGGCGTAGTCGGCAGGATCTGTTTTCTTTTCTGTAGGAAAACTGACCTCATAAACTTTGTAATTTTAAATCTTAGTAGCTTAGGGCATGGAGGGAGCTTTAGAACTCAACGACCGAGGGCAGCGAAAGCTCAATCTGGAAAAGTGGGTCCGAAATATGGCTTTAAGAGTTTGGTCTAATAATAATAATGCTCGACCAAAGTGCATGAAGTGTTAGCAAGTGTCTCAAAAAAAAAAAAAAAAAAAAAAAAAAGTTTTGGTCCAAGCAAATGGACATATGTGGATAATCAAGAATTTTGGTTGGTTTTAAAATTTGGTGTGAAACTTAAAAGTAAAATGAAATTTGAGCATTAAATAAAATAAATAAATTTGAGTACCCCTGGTTCAAATGAAAATGACTAAACGCATGTAGTGAGAGTTATAGCAAAGTTGTGTATAAGGAAGTTGAGTTGGAAGATCCGGAAAAATAGGATCCACAGACTAGCATGTGGTGGGTGTCGTACAGTCAGCTAGTGGGCGTAAGGGCACCGGTTCGCACATTCCTTACCGGTATGGGGAATGTTCTCGAAGTCTGGTAATAATAAGCAGTGGGAATTATTACTGGAGGTATACGGATCCGTGGGGAGATTTTGCTCGTGATAGTATTACCGAACAATTTGTGTAAAAATGCGCATGTTACATAATACCACGCAAAGAGCACTAGTCATTCGGGGCAAAGATAGACATTTGCTGGTGTTTGTTAATTCTATTTCTGAGTTGGGTACTGTAGGGATAGAGAGTGGATTGGATACAGAGATGCCCTAAATGCATTCAAAAATGGAAGCAATCTGTAATGCCAGGTCTACCATGAAACTCTCCTTCTAGTATCAGAATGGAACGTTGAGGATAGATATATTGGACCCACTTCCCAAGTCTATTGCTTGTAAATCGTTATGTTGTGTGTTGGGGACTATTTTTCAAAATGGATCGAGTCAATTCTAATTCCAAATCAAGAGGCTAAATTGGTAGCAAATGGGTTAATTACCCGGTAATTTTAAAACATGTGTTCAGTGTTTTCGAGGTTCCGAAATAAAGTCATTAGGACCAGGCCAAAATTTTGAGTCTAGATATTTTAAAACAGTATAGGATATTCCGGTGTGAACTAACACTGGGTTGCAATATTAAGGTATCATCTTAGGGCCGGACAAGCGTGAAAAGGAGGAGGAAGTAGGGCTACATGAGGTTATGCACGAACAACAGGAGTGAATGCACCGAATACACAGTGAATTTTAAAAAAGCAAGCAAAAACAAGCTTTGTGTGGGTAATAGTGCATGGTACTACATGTTGTACAAACCTTCTACATGTAGATCAAAAGGCATGTGCCTGAAACTCCAGACTTTCTACATGTAGGATGGCCCGAATGATGTGCTGTATAAATTCAGATTAGCCCAGTGCAAAAGCTTTAGTAATCAATTTAGTAAAAAATGGACAAGTGACATAGTTGGTAAATTAAGTGAACAGGATGCACAAATGGACTTTTACTGGGCAAGTACTAAAATTCTGCATACATGTAGAAACAACCGGTGAGCAAAATGCACATGAATAATATAGAGCTATCTATAGTAAAAATAAAGAGTGGAATTTGGAAGATTTTGAAATTGTTGAAGTATTCGCGCAACATGCGTCTGTGTCTGTGTCTGGTGCAACCTGGCTGGCTAAATAGCAGGTGCACAGTTGTCCCACACTCTAACCGGCAATAATAGAGTGTTTTGGGATGGTCCGGTATATACAGTGGGGTGTTATATCCGGATGGGGAAAAAAGCCCGGGAATGAGGGACCCCTGGTCTGTTGTGTCTGGAACCCAATGGTACTTCCCAAGAAATTGTGTAATGAGGCCTGTTACAGAATTCCATGTTGCAAAATCTCCTCGGGTAGGAAGTTGAATTTTGCACATGCTCAGGAACGCTATTGGGGTGGGTTACTAGCGGGAGATACATGTACATGTACTGCAGTGGAGGAAAAATGAAAAGGTCATTTTAAAATAATGCAGTGTTTAGCCTGCCGATTATCTGTCTCCCAATGGTGCTCAGAAATGAAATGCTGTGGTAAATTGGTAGATATGGTCCCACTACCTGTATCTGACCGTGGCTATGTGAGCCTGTGTAATACACTTTTATGTGGTGTGGTGGACAGTGTTTCATATTTTTGTGTCTGAGAGCGTGTTATGTGTATAAGAGTGCTCTAGGTATTGTGTTGGTGAATACTTCTCAATTTAATGATATAAAATCTGTTCCAGTCCTAAGTCAGGAAATGGGTGCAATTGTGCTATGGCTCTGATAAAACTGTGTGGCTCACCGATTTGTAAGCTTAACAATAGAGTGGTATTTGATGGTCCAGTGCGGAAGGAGGAACAAAGTGCAAATTGTTCACTTTTGTTTTAGGAATATTATTGTAATTTAGATGGGGAAGAAATAATTTCAAAATTCAAAGTCTTAACACAGACTATTATACATGTGGGCTAGTGGCCTACAACTTACATGTACAGTTTATTACAAAATAGGAGTCTACTTGGCACCCAAATAGAGTGCTACTTTTGACTTCTGGTCGATACCGAAATTACGCTCTGGATACGGATAAATTCATAGAGTGACACTGGAAATCGCAAAGAACTTTCTCGTGGAGAATTTTAAGTCGACTACTGATCAACAACCAAAACTTTCTCAAATGTTTCGGGCAGAGTCAAGATGCTGTAAACAGTGAAGATAACTTTTAGCAGTTAACAACTGCTCGGCTACATTGGGTGACATTAAATCTCGCATATCTAAATTGTTCCAGATTTATCTTTGGAAATTTTAGTCTGATATTCACTTGAACAGTAAATCTGCAATAAAAAGCCACAGTTATGATCCGTATCAGACAAGGCGACTAGACAAGTCAGTCTTTCAAGTCTGATCAAAATTATGAGCGGTGGTGATTGGTGAACATCTTGATGGAGTTGAAGCAGAAATTGCAGTGTACAACCTGAAGACTGAAAAATCGCGAGACTTCAGAGCAACGAGGTATATCAAAACATCATTGGTCGGCCGCTGGACGTCATTTTCTGGAAGACAGAAAAGGAAGAAAACCATTTTAAAATAGGAGCTAGTTGGCTTCTTGTAAATTTTACTATAGGAGCTAGTTGGCTTCTTCTTGTACAATGTAAATTTCACTGTGAAACTCATTTCTAAATGGTACTGGTAAAAATTAATCGAGTGATAATTTACAAACCTTAATTACCAAAAATCATGTTTCAAACCATTTAATTGAATAAATTTTACACTGTCACTGAGTGATAGCATACTCAAAATTAATCCAATTATTTCTATTTTCGAACATGCAGAAATTATATCCAAATATTTGTGGAAGTTTGGCATGTTTACAATTCAAGTTCATGATGTCAACTTACCACCAGTGTTTACATTTGTCAAGGCGATCCCTGCGATGTTCACGTTCTGTACCAATGATTGACAGTAAAAGTTTTGGCAACACTGTACATGAATGAGTGCAGAGAGGAAAGTTATCTGCACTGTTTTTGTCGAGTAAAAATGTCAGTTTCACTGACAGAATCAAATTTTCTGGAATCCTTTACAGGTCATTCAGTGTCTGAAGTTTATACACATGACAGTTTCGATTCATTTTAATCAAATCTTTCCAGCTAAATTAGAGGTTAGAAGACGGCTTTCTCAACACTCACCCTTCGAAAGTTTACCATGTTTACATTTTATAGAATTTTATCAATTTTGTTCAGGAGTGTTTCTAGGTTGTATTTTGGCTCGTTTTTATAGATTTACTGAAAGTTTTAAAGTTTACATCTTTTCTAAATTCTAATTATAGATGATTGTTTTTATTAAGTTCAAACAAGTTCATCTTTGCTATGTGTTTATGATGGCTAGGAAAGGTCGTCAGTTTGCAATAGATGCAGTTTGACAAAATTGGCAAGGAACATTTTGCGTAAAACAAAATTTGGGGGATTCCCCGGTGACCTTCGAACTTTTCGGATGTAAACAAAAAGTTTTTCGACATGTCAAAACAACAAAACATGTTCGTGGAAATTTTCCAATTTTGGACAAACCAAATTTAAGGTAAAATGTGTTGAAATATAATTGTATGTGTAGTTAAGATGAATAGGTAGCATGTATTGTTCTGGAGGGAAGTCTGAGGCGATGTGCCAGTGGTTAAATTTGGTAGTTAAAGCAAGGTTGTGAGCTGACCAAATTGGGTTTGTTTAGTAAGCTTAAAATTGGAGCATACGTGTTTATGGCATGGGAATGGCAATGCAAGGTTTCGTTTAGTGACAATACATGCTATCATTCAAATTAAGCACAGAGTATCCGCATGAAAAGGGATTTTTCTTTTATAGATCCTATGTGTGGAGAATGTGTTGGAAGTAGTTTAGTGTTTTTACAGTCCCAGTTTACAGTACCCCTAGTTCCCATTTCGGGGACGAAATGTTTTTGTTCGTTGGGGGTAGTGTAACGCGGTGGCTATTTACCTTTTATTAATTCGTGGCTTTACCTATCTGGGAGTGAGAGGAGCTAGAATAGGCCCTCTATTGATGCAATTCAGCAAGGATAATCAGAGGTCGGGAGGCGTGGTTTATTATTATATCTTTGACCCCGATTGGTCACGGTCAAGGTCACATGTAACTTCTGACCAATCAGGGCTTTATGCAAATGGTCCAAAAACTGGACGCAAACTGGACGCAAACTGGACGCTTTCTGGACTCGTCCTGAAGACTTGATCGAGACCAGTTGTGTTTCTCAGTTGTTTTTGGTATTTATAAAAAGGACAGGTCTGATTTTCAGGGGTTAGTAAACAATTGCAGGTATGTGATTAATTCGGGTGGCCGAATGGGTCGGCCCAAAAGACCCGACGGGAGGGAGGGTAATTTCTTTTTGCTATTTTACTAATTTCGTTGCTGAATTGCATTGGGAGTGCGCACGAGAACAGACTGCTAGCACCAGGCAGATGGGGAAAGGTGGAGTCGGGAACATGTCTACGATCCAAAATTACATCTCTAATTTAGGCCTTGTTTAAGTTGTTTATTCGGAGTGATACTTTTCTTAGGATTCTGTTAGTATAAAAACCTTTGGGCGTTTATTGCACGGAAATGCTAGTCGGCATAGAAGTGACACTATAGCGCTACTTAGAAAAGGGTTTGGGCTAAATACGCTACCTGGCGTAAGGTCCTTCAAATTCTCAAGCTTAGTAGACATGTCAACCCACGCACCTTCCCTCTATATTGTCAGTTGTCACTCCCCCATGAGTATTAACATTGTTTTGATATACATGATAGGAATTTCACTTAGTCCTGAACCTCAGTAATTAAGGTGTTATTAAACATGTAAAGACAAGACGAAGACTATGTAAGCTTAAGCCCTGGCCTAGGCTAATGCTAGGCTTTTAAAATCATGATTGCTGATATGGTCCCTAAAAGTCTGTAGGTGTAACAGCACATTACGCACTACCTAATTGTGTGTTTGGACATCTGTGCATAGACTGCTACAGTCTATGATTTGTCACATTCAGGTCCCTTTATTTTATAAATGTCAGGTTTTTGGCATTGGCCGAGGCATAAAAAGCCTATTGAATATTTTGGATACCCTTTTATATGTGTACAGCTTCGTCTGGTCTTTGTAACTAATTTCAAAAGATCTTCAAATATTGATAGGAAATATCAAAGTGGTTCCATAACTGGAGAACCTTTTCAAATCACATGTATGTTCTCTGGTAGTGAATTGTATGCTGAAAGTGAGAAAAGAACCTCATACTCATGGTAAATGTAAGGACACAAAAATCATGTCTCTCTTGTCATATTTCTTTATTAATAAACACAGCTTTTCTTACAATCAATTATTACAGAAAGCTTAACATTTCATTCAATGAGCTTAAAATCATAAGCTAGTGTTAGGGAAAGAAATTTCTTGGATTACAGGCCTATTGGTAGTTATTCATGCTCGGTGGATCACGACTACATTATAAATAATGAGCATGTTAATTTCAATTCATATTTGCTGTCCAAATAATTGCTCGTGCATGTAATGTCAGTAGTAGAGATTTCTCATCCATTTCTTTGATAATACTCCAAACTTGGTAACTGGTCAGTTAGGCTTTCCCTCGTGTCGTTTTGTATCTTTCAGTGACCCCAGCCCTTCGCTCCGTCACAATATTGCAGTTGGAGTTTACAAATCTGGATTTTCATTCCTTGTATTTATAAAAAACATAACAAGGTACAAACATATCATAAAAACTCAATTTTGAGAAAGAAACAATGGCTAGAGTACACAGCCGCGTTAAGGGATCTGGAATGAGCGTTTTAAGCGTTTCGACAGTATTTTTGTGGGACATGAGAACACATCAGACATCGAATTGCATTCTGAATACGCAGAATGTCTTTCTGATATCAAATAATTTTCATTTTTTTTAATTCACGTTATCATGGTTATAATACAAATTTTATGACAAATGATTAAAATTTGATATATTTCACATTTTTGATATATAACAGTCCTCGAAGTTAATTTTACAAATCTAATGATATATTCTTAAAGTGTATGTAGCTGGGAGGAAAAGCCGACGATCAATTGAAAATTTTGACCTTTCATATTGAAGATACGGATTTTTTTCCCAAAAAGACTTAATTGTTTTTTGTGTGTTTTGGGAAAAAAACTAAATTTCCTTCAACATGTTGTTCAAGGGACTGTGGATTTACCCGATGTTCACGTAATGTAAGGTAGAAAAACGAGAACTGTCGCATTCTTCTGTGAGCTTCGATCAAAATGCAAAATGTGACCACTTTAAACTTCAACGGCCATTATTTCAATGTTCATTTTCTCGGTAAAATGACGATTTAGGTACCATAATTCAATAAATACAGCATCTAGTATTATGCTCATCGTAAAAAACAAGGTCGAATCAAGAAACCGTTTTCTCACTTTTTTTAATATTTAGGTCCATTTCAGATTCCAAGCATCATTTTGTGCAGATAAGCGTTTGTGGATTTTAAAAAGTTCATTTTGATGCCTTATATGGTCAATATCTAAAAAATAGGGCCAATATAAAAAAAACGGTTTTGAGAAATAAAAAAAGGCCTGAGCTTCTATCTAATTTATATTTCTATCTTATATTAGCTAGAATTATTAGCCTCATATTAAATGCCATGCAGCTTATATTCCCTCATTTACGGTATGAGTTTTAACTTTTCATTTCACAGTACTGCGATGACGTTAAGGTATCTGACAAGTCAAAGTATCCGATGTATGTGCGAATTAACCCGACGCCGTTGTCCTACCTTAATAGCCTCATGGTAGCCTTGGAAGTATTCGAATGGGACGAGGTAGGTCACTTAAGGGTATACGATGTATTGTTGGTCGAAGCAGCAACAAAAATGTACCAGTAGTTCACAGCATCTTGCGAATGGTAGTGAGCTCTAGCAAAAATTGCATTGCTCAATAATTTATTCATAGCGAGCCGGTGTAATAAAAACCATATATCACAGATATACTTTTGTAGGTCCTGTGGTTCTTGAGTTATGTTGTAAAGAGGGCTGAACAACACTTTTGTAAAACGTACACAACTCATTTAACAACAATAAATTAAGCAAGTTTTCAAAGTAGGGGAGAGCGGGGAGTGTTCGCCCTATTTTTTTCTGACCAGCCTAGCGATGTCAATTTTAAGGTTAGGGATGACCTGATTAGCCCATGTGAAAGCCCTATGTCTTAGCTATATACGACCACAATCCCAGAACTATAGGCCTTACAATAGCAACAGGATAGAGCAAACAAAAAGTTTTGCAAAGTGGCGAACTTGCCCCATATTGGGGCAGGTTCGCCCATATGGTGGGGTAAGTTCACCCTAATCACAAATAAAAATTCCTTTAAAAAAGGAATGGGGCGCCCAAATTATGTGAGCTTGGACGTGATATGGTGAATTCCATGGCATGGTGTTTAGATTTGGTCCCGGGGATTTGGTATCATAATGATTTTTTCTAGGGAAGAGTAGAAGATGATCAAATGCAAGACAAATGTGTTTGATTGGGGAAGGTGTATCACAGGACCGTTTTGGATGAAATAAATTGAATTGGAATGAAGCTGTCGTGTCAATTTGCGATGTGGGGTGGGGAGTTCAATTTTGGGGCATATTGTAGTGATGATATTGCTTTGGATATTGAATATTGTTGAATTTCGTTATGCAGGGGGGTATATGATGGATAGTATAGAAGAGGATCTACCCCTATGTTGACCAAAAGAAAAGTTTTTATGAATGTATAACGTCTGTGATCCCGGGTCTGTGATACATATACATCATAACGTCTGTGATACATATACATCATCTACTTGCTAATACACTGAAAATCTAATAGAGATGAAGGATAAAAGACAATTACAGAACATTCATTCTTCAAAAGTAGCTATATGGGTATACAATGTTTACAAGATAAGAACGTTAATGTTTTGTACATGAACGTAACATCTTTGATACATAGTTGTTAACACACTGAAAATCTGACTAGAGATTTACAATTTGATGATATCCAAAAGAATACTTACTAACTTAGCATTGAAGAATTAAAATAATTACAGAACTTTCATTTGTTAACATACACGTAGCAATGATTAACAATGTTGAAAATACAAACGTAACGTTTTGTTCATAAACATAACATCCTCGACACATCTAGGATCCGCATAATTTGTTGATTAATGTCATAAACAGTCACAAAAGATTTATGGTCTGATCATTTTATCATTTTAAGGGGACCCGATATTGCATTTGGAAGAACCAGGCTTTTCAATTACTATCAAAACTGCTGGGTACCAAACTTTTTGATACAGCTTGTATAGTAATTTGTTCTAATTTCCATGCAAAAGGAGCCAGTTGTTTCATCCTTAAAACAAATAGGCTACACCATAATAATATTTCCAATTACCATGCAGATAGATAAGACCTTGGTAAGATAAGCGTGTTAATTGTTATGTCACTATCACTATCTTGATCTTGATAAGATGCCTGACTTTGAAACTTTGGGTACAAAAACTCATACTCTGCAAGTTAGGTCAAATTTTGCACTATGATTGTTTATTTGAGCTTATTGGACTATGCCATTCAGATTAGGCTATTGTAATCCATAGTGTTGGTCACCGTCTATCGGGTTCTAAGAGGCGGTAAACTGGTTACAAAGGTCAAAGTGGTTACAAAGGTCAAAGGTCTCGATTTATTTGGTGTTTTTACAAATCCATTAATTTTGTCTTTTAAACAAAGAATATACGCACACCATTTTATCCTGTGCATAACAGAAAACAATAATAAAATAAAATCCAAGCATATTGTGGATTTATTTCTGAGCAAGGGCATAATTTTAGCAAAATAGCACAACAATTGCGGAGTAAATCTAGTAAGACTGAAATTAGAAGCTACTCACAAGTACATGCCAATATTGTGGGACGCCTCCGTAGAGGCGCCCCAAAAGGTTTAACCATTGCGTAACAATAACAAATTAAATGCAAACATTTAGCAAGAGTATACAGGGCATTCATTCTCTTCTGGGGGATCACTAAATTCATTGCAGGGGTCGGGTCAGGGTAAAACGTAGGGGTCCAAAGTGAGCTTAAACGTATCATGTTTACAGCTTCAGGGGGATTATGGATTAGGACATAAACGGTGGTATGAGTAATACTGATACCACATAACTTAAAAAAACATGCTTTTCAGTAGTTTTACCTTGTTTAATGGTATAATAATCAATATTTTGCATAACACGCTGATGGGGCAGGTCCGCCCTGCAGTTTGGGGTAAGTCCGCCCGGGGAAGATATAGGGCGAACATGCCCCATCCTCAAAGGGCGAACGTGCCCTTGTGCACATTTTTGTATTTTCTTCTAGGTATGCAAAATGCAAATCAAATAAGGAGTTTATAACTACATTAAATCTTCAACAAATCCCATATGTTCCAAATACAGATTTCCATTAGAACCATCTGCATTTATGTATCAATGATAAAACAACATTATTAATGCAAGAAAAAATTACGTTTTGGTGTAATTTTTTTGTTTTGGCTGCAGTTCGATGAACACGGCCCTATATGTCGCGTAGCTAATATGAGAAGTTTATAATGACCTATGTCACCTAATTTTGCCATCACCAAATTCCCCGATAGCCGTAGTGCTGAGAAACAAGGGGTGGGCGAACCTGCCCCTAGGGCGAACACTCCCCGCTCTCCCCTATATGATTTGTAGAATGAACTTTTGCAAAACACTCAATAATAGATTGATTCAGATAATGCTTCAACCAACAATACCTCGTATACCCTTAAGTTGAATTATTTAAACAATGAATCTTCGCGAGTTTGATGTAAGGCTTCAAGTACTTGATATTACTTCCATCGGCGTTGTTATATTAGGATCTTTGGTTATATTTGTGTTTGAATGTCGAACTTAGTGGGCCTTATTCAAACTCTTGCACGCCACGGGGAGATGAGAGTAAGCGGAGGGGTAACAACGCGGGGCACTAGCTTATAACTGAATTGGTTGCGTCGCCAGCGTACGGATATATACCGCACATCAACGAATGTTAATATACCCCAGCGAAAAAAACCGCGCGATTCGAAACTGCCGCTGCGACCTCCAATATAGCCTTGTTCAAGGCCCTCTAAGTTTCCTCCCTCATGCATGACCAGCACTTTCAAGAATCCTAGTTTCTAATCGGCATTGCTTTTGGGGCTCGCCAAGTCCATGATATGAGGGCACAGACTGCGGCTACATATAATTATGCGTAAGTTGAACGATCGAACTCCGACGGTTCGAACTCGGTGTTTTAAATAAACGCATTAAAATGGTGTAAACCTTGCAAACTTCGCGTGAAATGAACCCGATGTGTATTTTTTAAGCAACTGAAAATTTTCGTGTGGTGCGCGAGCAGATATCCCAGTAAAAATTTGGCCGGAATAATGCGCACTATATGCCTACAGTTTGTCCACTCTGAAGTACAAAGTGACAAAGTGCGCGTATACAGCGCGTTAACAGTGTGTAGTGCTGCGTCTCTGCAAGTATGCGTGCCTTCAAAGTCGGCACAATGTGTGCGTCCGCGTTGGTACTTTGTACTTCAGAGTAGACTGACTATATGGCAAATTGTTGTCATTGCCCCCCCCGACAAAAGTTCAGACACGCCAATGCTTGGCTCTGTCATCAACCAACTGCTCGTTCACATGCAGTGCTGAAAATGATCACCGCAGTTAATTAAAGGAATTTAAAAGCCCGGTTAAAATGGCTGAAGTGTGCATTTCTCTTTCCTTGGCGTTTGGGCCCGGGGGTGCCACTCATATACCATTGCATGTTGTCATCACTGACCAGACACTTTTATTTTTCACCCAAAACACTGACATGCCCAAGGGCTGAAAGGTAACCCTTACCACTGACCTGCTAAGAAAAAAGGATACCCAAATCACTGACCACAGCCATGGTGCAAACAAAGGTACCCATATCACTGACCTTACATGTCCCAATGACCCTTTTCACTGACGAAGGTAGAAAGCAATATTTACCTAGTGTATTTCCAATCCCTTTACATACAATTTCTGTTATAATATGAAATAGCCTGGAATATCATCCTTAACACAAAATTGTGGTCATACACAACAAACAAGCTGCAATCATTTCATTAATTGGTATCCAATTAGTACAAGTACATCCTGGGAAGATCATACACCAACAGGTTATTTGTAGTGGAAAAGTTTTATTTCCTATTCTTGGCAATAAATACATGAACCATATTAAATTCATGATGTATAATCCATGATCCGCGCTAAGCTCTGAAATCTGAAATATAAAGCACTTTTTTTCCCCGTTTAACTTCGGTTTTGCGCGGGTGACAAACAGCGATGGCAAATGTCACTTCACGATTTCCAAAAGGCATGGTTCCTGTCATATCTGGTTCAGCAGTCAAACGTATGTCGTAATCCATTCCGATTACACAGTATCTGTACCTTGTACAAAATTCGTAGTCTCTACGCCCGTCTCTACGCAGCCCGCTCGGCAGCATGCACAAACATCACCGAGTTTTAATCATGGTACAAGACCGGGCACAAGACTAATATATTACACTTACAGACCCGGAAGTAAGAAGTTGTTTACAATCAGGAACGAAAACAGCGGCTGACGTCAAATGCTGGACTTTGATTTTCATGAACCCAAAACGCCGACATATCTATTGTAAAAAAGGTACCTTTTTTTCCAGAAAACACCAAAATTGAGACCCTTTTCGCGTCCCGCGCGGGACGTGGCCTATGCTTAAAAAGATACCCTTTTACCGCGAAATTTTGGTCGGTGATGACTTCATTGACGGTTCAACTGGCACCCCCGGGCGTTTGGGGCAGACGTACCCTAGAATTACACTTGTTGTGTGGGGAGGGATAGCAATTCCTTCCGTCCGCGCAACGAGTATATTTTATCGTCCCAGTAGGCCTACTATATTATGCCGGCATAGCCATTTATAAACCTGGGTACATGAGAGACAACACGATAACACTACCGCCGGGGCTCGAACCTGCAACCCTCCAATTATGATTCATGCAGAGCTATAATGCTATGCCACCGTATAACTATAACCACTATAATCTCGTTTTGGATGCAGATCTCGCTTGTAACTAAAAACCATTCAAAGTGGGAGGCACTCGATTTGGAATTTAAGAAAGAGGCGAACAATCGAAATATCACTATTCTCCATCAAGAGATGTTTCCTCCTGGATTTCATCCTGACCAAACGGAACCAAACCCGTTCAAACCCATCCTAAGACGTACAAAGACAACAACAAGAAGTAAGTCATAGACCTATGTTTAAGCCATAATGCATACCTAGCCAAGTGTATGGGCGGCCGTGAGGGCCAAAAGGGTCTCAAAACTACACAAGGGTCTCAAAAGTACAATAAGGTCTTTTAAACAAAGAATATACGCACACCATTTTATCCTGTGCATAACAGAAAACAATAATAAAATAAAATCCAAGCATATTGTGGATTTATTTCTGAGCAAGGGCATAATTTTAGCAAAATAGCACAACAATTGCGGAGTAAATCTAGTAAGACTGAAATTAGAAGCTACTCACAAGTACATGCCAATATTGTGGGACGCCTCCGTAGAGGGCGCCCCAAAAAGGTTTAACCATTGCGTAACAATAACAAATTAAATGCAAACATTTAGCAAGAGTATACAGGGCATTCATTCTCTTCTGGGGAATCACTAAATTCATTGCAGGGGTCGGGTCAGGGTAAAACGTAGGGGTCCAAAGTGAGCTTAAACGTATCATGTTTACAACTTCAGGGGGATTATGGATTAGGACATAAACGGTGGTATGAGTAATACTGATACCACATAACTTAAAAAAACATGCTTTTCAGTAGTTTTACCTTGTTTAATGGTATAATAATCAATATTTTGCATAACACGCTGATGGGGCAGGTCCGCCCTGCAGTTTGGTGTAAGTTCGCCCGGGGAAGATATAGGGCGAACATGCCCCATCCTCAAAGGGCGAACGTGCCCCTTGTGCACATTTTTGTATTTTCTTCTAGGTATGCAAAATGCAAATCAAATAAGGAGTTTATAACTACATTAAATCTTCAACAAATCCCATATGTTCCAAATACAGATTTCCATTAGAACCATCTGCATTTATGTATCAATGATAAAACAACATTATTAATGCAAGAAAAATTACGTTTTGGTGTAATTTTTTTTGTTTTGGCTGCAGTTCGATGAACACGGCCCTATATGTCGCGTAGCTAATATGAGAAGTTTATAATGACCTATGTCACCTAATTTTGCCATCACCAAATTCCCCGATAGCCGTAGTGCTGAGAAACAAGGGGTGGGCGAACCTGCCCCTAGGGCGAACACTCCCCGCTCTCCCCTATATGATTTGTAGAATGAACTTTTGCAAAACACTCAATAATAGATTGATTCAGATAATGCTTCAACCAACAATACCTCGTATACCCTTAAGTTGAATTATTTAAACAATGAATCTTCGCGAGTTTGATGTAAGGCTTCAAGTACTTGATATTACTTCCATCGGCGTTGTTATATTAGGATCTTTGGTTATATTTGTGTTTGAATGTCGAACTTAGTGGGCCTTATTCAAACTCTTGCACGCCACGGGGAGATGAGAGTAAGCGGAGGGGTAACAACGCGGGGCACTAGCTTATAACTGAATTGGTTGCGTCGCCAGCGTACGGATATATACCGCACATCAACGAATGTTAATATACCCCAGCGAAAAAACCGCGCGATTCGAAACTGCCGCTGCGACCTCCAATATAGCCTTGTTCAAGGCCCTCTAAGTTTCCTCCCTCATGCATGACCAGCACTTTCAAGAATCCTAGTTTCTAATCGGCATTGCTTTTGGGGCTCGCCAAGTCCATGATATGAGGGCACAGACTGCGGCTACATATAATTATGCGTAAGTTGAACGATCGAACTCCGACGGTTCGAACTCGGTGTTTTAAATAAACGCATTAAAATGGTGTAAACCTTGCAAACTTCGCGTGAAATGAACCCGATGTGTATTTTTTTAAGCAACTGAAAATTTTCGTGTGGTGCGCGAGCAGATATCCCAGTAAAAATTTGGCCGGAATAATGCGCACTATATGCCTACAGTTTGTCCACTCTGAAGTACAAAGTGACAAAGTGCGCGTATACAGCGCGTTAACAGTGTGTAGTGCTGCGTCTCTGCAAGTATGCGTGCCTTCAAAGTCGGCACAATGTGTGCGTCCGCGTTGGTACTTTGTACTTCAGAGTAGACTGACTATATGGCAAATTGTTGTCATTGCCCCCCCCGACAAAAAGTTCAGACACGCCAATGCTTGGCTCTGTCATCAACCAACTGCTCGTTCACATGCAGTGCTGAAAATGATCACCGCAGTTAATTAAAGGAATTTAAAAAGCCCGGTTAAAATGGCTGAAGTGTGCATTTCTCTTTCCTTGGCGTTTGGGCCCGGGGGTGCCACTCATATACCATTGCATGTTGTCATCACTGACCAGACACTTTTATTTTTCACCCAAAACACTGACATGCCCAAGGGCTGAAAGGTAACCCTTACCACTGACCTGCTATGAAAAAAGGATACCCAAATCACTGACCACAGCCATGGTGCAAACAAAGGTACCCATATCACTGACCTTACATGTCCCAATGACCCTTTTCACTGACGAAGGTAGAAAGCAATATTTACCTAGTGTATTTCCAATCCCTTTACATACAATTTCTGTTATAATATGAAATAGCCTGGATATCATCCTTAACACAAAATTGTGGTCATACACAACAAACAAGCTGCAATCATTTCATTAATTGGTATCCAATTAGTACAAGTACATCCTGGGAAGATCATACACCAACAGGTTATTTGTAGTGGAAAAGTTTTATTTCCTATTCTTGGCAATAAATACATGAACCATATTAAATTCACAATACTTTTGCATGATGTATAATCCATGATCCGCGCTAAGCTCTGAAATCTGAAATATAAAGCAATTTTTCCCCCGTTTAACTTCGGTTTTGCGCGGGTGACAAACAGCGATGGCAAATGTCACTTCACGATTTCCAAAAGGCATGGTTCCTGTCATATCTGGTTCAGCAGTCAAACGTATGTCGTAATCCATTCCGATTACACAGTATCTGTACCTTGTACAAAATTCGTAGTCTCTACGCCCGTCTCTACGCAGCCCGCTCGGCAGCATGCACAAACATCACCGAGTTTTAATCATGGTACAAGACCGGGCACAAGACTAATATATTACACTTACAGACCCGGAAGTAAGAAGTTGTTTACAATCAGGAACGAAAACAGCGGCTGACGTCAAATGCTGGACTTTGATTTTTCATGAACCCAAAACGCCGACATATCTATTGTAAAAAAAGGTACCCTTTTTTCCAGAAAACACCAAAATTGAGACCCTTTTCGCGTCCCGCGCGGGACGTGGCCTATGCTTAAAAAGATACCCTTTTACCGCGAAATTTTGGTCGGTGATGACTTCATTGACGGTTCAACTGGCACCCCCGGGCGTTTGGGGCAGACGTACCCTAGAATTACACTTGTTGTGTGGGGAGGGATAGCAATTCCTTCCGTCCGCGCAACGAGTATATTTTATCGTCCCAGTAGGCCTACTATATTATGCCGGCATAGCCATTTATAAACCTGGGTACATGAGAGACAACACGATAACACTACCGCCGGGGCTCGAACCTGCAACCCTCCAATTATGATTCATGCAGAGCTATAATGCTATGCCACCGTATAACTATAACCACTATAATCTCGTTTTGGATGCAGATCTCGCTTGTAACTAAAAACCATTCAAAGTGGGAGGCACTCGATTTGGAATTTAAGAAAGAGGCGAACAATCGAAATATCACTATTCTCCATCAAGAGATGTTTCCTCCTGGATTTCATCCTGACCAAACGGAACCAAACCCGTTCAAACCCATCCTAAGACGTACAAAGACAACAACAAGAAGTAAGTCATAGACCTATGTTTAAGCCATAATGCATACCTAGCCAAGTGTATGGGCGGCCGTGAGGGCCAAAAGGGTCTCAAAACTACACAAGGGTCTCAAAAGTACAATAAGGTCTCAAAAACACACAAAGGTCTCAGAAATAAACATACAGTAATGTCTCAATAGCACAATAGGTCTCAAAAACAGAGAAAGGTCTCAGAAACAAACACACAACAATGTCTCAATAGTATAATAAGGTCTCAGAAACAGGGAAAGGTCTCAAATACAGAGAGGTCTCAAAAACAGAGAAAGGTCTCAAATACAGAGAAAGGTCTCAAAAACAGAGAAAGGTCTCAAAAACAGAGAAAGGTCTCAAAAACAGAGAAAGGTCTCAAATACAGAACGTTATGGTCTCAAAAACACGTTATGGTCTCAAAAACACGTTATGGTCTCAAAAACACGTTATGGTCTCAAAACACGTTATGGTCTCAAAAACACGTTATGGTCTCAAAAACACGTTATGGTCTCAAAACACGTTATGGTCTCAAAAACACGTTATGGTCTCAAAAACACATTATGGTCTCAAAAACACGTTATGGTCTCAAAAACACGTTATGGTCTCAAAAACACGTTATGGTCTCAAAACACGTTATGGTCTCAAAAACACGTTATGGTCTCAAAAACACATTATGGTCTCAAAAACACGTTATGGTCTCAAAAACACGTTATGGTCTCAAAAATACGTCAAGGTCTCAAACCAGGTATTACAACCGACCGTTATATGTGCAGTACCACATGCAGTACTATACTGCACACATCAGAAGGCGAAACTACACATTCCGTCACGCACTTCCACATGAGGAACTACATATCCCAACTTGCATTTGGACATGCGGTGATGCAGGTTGGGATGTGCAGTTCCGCATGGGGAACTGCAATATTTTTGGTGTATTTCCGCATGGGGAATTTCGGTATAGGCCTATGGATGGGTCATTTTGTTTTCAAAATTTTCTTAATTTCTTTTGGAAAATAGACCAACTTTGCATCACTGCAGCCAAAATGTTTCTCATATTGCTTGCGGTTGTAAGTTGTAAAAACTAAGACAATTTGTGTTAGACAATTTGTGTTAGATTTGGCCAAAACTTGTGTCCAAATTTCTTACAAAAT
Organism: Amphiura filiformis; assembly: GCF_039555335.1. Classification (NCBI taxonomy): domain Eukaryota; kingdom Metazoa; phylum Echinodermata; class Ophiuroidea; order Amphilepidida; family Amphiuridae; genus Amphiura; species Amphiura filiformis. The sequence goes on along the minus strand of NC_092639.1, from coordinate 62,453,943 downwards.
TACAAGTTGGACTTAAAAAGTCTTATCATATAATGCGATTGAAAAGAAATTTTGCATATTTGAACACGTTCCTAACGTTTTCTTACACCTTTAGGGTGTAATATAGAAACGTTGCTCAAAATATATGTGCCAAAAATTGCTTGCTCCCCCTCCCCACCCTTTCGACCTGCCAAAATTACTTGACCCGCCCTTTCGACCTGCCAAAAATGCCCCCCCTTTGACATGCCAACAAATCTTTGCGTCCCCCCCTATAATTCACCATCCCGGCCCTGGGGATACAATTTATTGCACCACCCCTAACAAGTTCAGGCGCCTATAGGTGTAAATTATGAATTGAATAGAAATTTAGTATGAAATGGGTCTATTGAGAAGATTTATCAATTTTGTCCAGGTATTTGGAACATGGGATCACTCAGGGTCCACCCCATATCCATGTTGGTATATCACTGTGGAGGATGAATCTTATTCAAAAATTGAGTTTTATTGGAATTCAGCAGCAGGCATTGCATTCACTAATTTGGACACTTTCAAAACAACTTGCACCTCCCCTCATCAAAACAAAACTTCACTGAAACCCTCAGTTTTTGGCAAAAATCAATGCCTGTTTTACACCACAGAAAAAAAGTCTTCTTTGTGCAAGGGGTAAATGTGAAAGATAAAAAGCATCACAAAGATAATATTTTGAGGCAATTTATGAATTGTTTTCAGCTCAAAAACATTGACATATTTTGCTTAAAATTGTTTTCCTTATAAATTTGGTTTTTTTTCTTGTTTCACCCCTTGCCATTAAAAAAGCCCAACAATTAACTTGTCTAATATTGATCAGCCCTTACACCAGTCACCATGAAAACAAACACATAGATACATGTTAAATTGTATTCTTATTTATAGTCACTTTATTTTTCTAAACACACACAAGTATTCCAACATGTGGTCAGTATACATGTATGATTCAAATAAAAATACACAAAGTTGTAAAACCTAAAGCATGTGTTACATTTTAGAATTATTAATAAATTTGTTGTTTAAAATTATCAAATTTTACTAGCAGTGCCTGTATTATTTTGAATATGCATAATTAACATTAAAAGTTGGGTTGTTTGTCTGTCACTTTTTAATTGATTTAAGGAATGTCAACAAGGAATTACAAGAATCATAACAAAGCAGTCATGAAAGTGAAAATTTTAGCTCTTTTGACCTTGGGAACTCAGGCCTGTACATGGGGAGTGGGGAGGGTGCGACCACACCTTCACCCCAAATTTGTATATACAAGTATACACAAAGTACCAAAATATCACATTTTTGTGAGCATAGCAAGCAAAAAAATCAGGTTTTTAACGCTTTTTTTGGTCAAAAAGGTGAAAATTCCACTTTTCACAATATCACCCCCCTGAAAAAAGTGCACTTTCTCAAAATCAGCACCTCCAAAAAAATCCTGCGTACTACGGGCCTGAGGGAACTGTGACAAGCCCTCTAAACTAAAGAGCATTACTTCTTGTCATTTATATAAAGCACTTATGTTTTAGAGCTAATAATTCTGTTTATACTGAATTTATTCCTAAAAATCACGGAATTCACCTTTAATGCCAAATTTGAGTACTTTCTATGAAAGTACATAAAAGATTCTGAATCAGCACCCCAAAATTGACTAAGAACACTTCTCAAACCTTGTATAGCTCTCTGTGTAGACCCCAGTCCGAAACCCTGTCAGTCCGACACCAGCGCCTTATCCGCTCGGCTATCAAGGCTTGATGGTGTCATGATGAAAATTTTAAAATATAATCGCAACTTCATTACTTCAACATACCACGTGACAAGCAAATACAGAAAACGTACCATATTTTGGAATTTTATTTGTTTAAAAACATTAATGTGTGTTAATAGCGCTAAATTGTTGATAACTGCGTGTTTTATATACAGAAATAGGAATGAGGCTATACACGCACAATAGTATAATCGATTTTGATTCACACGTGCGCTACGAACTCGTCGTATACTAAAAGCATAGATTATCAATGTGGCGTGGCCTACCATTTTGCTTGTAGCTTCTTTTATACACGTCGATGTTTTCATCAATTACACAATTAATCCACATTAGACCCATAATTTTATTTCAGGAAATAAAAGATTAGATTACCATAAAAACGAAACAGTTATCATTGGTTGGGTCTAATGTTATTTATACATGGAATTTTCAACGTTTTTTCTATCGCCATTCTCGCTCAATTAAAAAAATATTTTGGCGTATATAAAATTGAAATAAAATTTTCTGCCTCATAAACGACATCAAATGTGCCACAATTGGGTATCACGAATCGTTATATATGATGTGCAGTTAATATTCATATTTTCTTTTATACAGAGGATGCTTCAGTTTTGACAGGAAAAATATTTTCTTGAAAACCCTCTCACTCGGTTATTTTAAAAAGGTAACCACGCTTCCCTAGAATGTGCAATAATTACAATTAAAATTTTTCTTATTCTAACAGCAAGCGTTTCTAAAATGCAGTATGGCGAAATGTGGTGTAGATATTAACAAACCATCTAACCCAATAAGTATGATAGGGCCTATATTGTGACGAGTTTAGTAACTTAATTTAGCATGTGATCCTAGCATCCTTTTTTATGACATTTTTCAGTAGATATCCACGAAAAAAGCTTATTCACAAAATTTCAATCCGATTTTGCTTTTGTGAGTTATGCATGATTATGTGTATTATTCCATAGGCCATTGTAATTTCGATCTGGTATACCGGTACCAGAACAAAATTCAAATTTTTCATGTCACGATATTTTTGCTAAATGAATTAATCTGCAAGAAATATTTAGTACATAAACATTATGTAGCCAAAAGTTCCCAAATGGTATAAAAATCTCAACTTTCTTTTTTGAAAAGTGGGGGATGAGGCTGTGGATCACGAAATGCCCTTTTAACTGCATGTCAAAGCACGTAGCCATTTGACTTAAACTTCTGATTAATACATCCAATTCGGAAATGTACCAAAAATTGCATTTCCCCATGCGGAAATACACCAAACATATTGCAGTTCCCCATACGGAAATACACCAAAAATATTGCAGTTCCCCATGCGGGACTGCAAGCGGATCAGTACTGTATGCGGTAGGCCTACTGCATATATACGGTCGGTTGTAATACCTGATTTGAGACCTAGACGTGTTTTTGAGACCAAGATGGGGTTTTGAGACCAAGACGTACTTTTGAGACCCTTTTGGCACTCACGGCGCGGCCGCCGGGGTCAAAAGGGTCAACGCCGAGGAATACTATGGGCGGCCGTGTGTGTCAAAAGGGTGTAAAACACGTTCATGTCTCAAAAACACGTCTAGATCTCAAATCAGGTATTACAAAGTCAACCGACCGTTATGTGCAGTCTATGTCTCTGAGGTATATGTCTCTGAGACCTTTCTCTATTTTTGAGACCTTTCTCTGTTTTTAAGACCTTTCTCTGTTTTTGAGACCTTTTTCTGTTTGTGAGACCTTTCACTGTTTTTGAGACCTTTTTTGTTTTAGAGACCTTTCTCTGTTTTTGAGACCTTTCTCTGTTTTGAGACCTTTCTCTGTTTTTGAGACCTTTCCCTGTTTTTGAGACCTTTCTCTGTTTTTGAGACCTTCCTCTGTTTTTGAAACCTTGACGTATATTTGAGACCATAACGTGTTTTTGAGACCATAACGTGTTTTTGAGACCATAATGTGTTTTTGAGACCATAACATGTTTTTGAGACCATAACGTGTTTTGAGACCATAACGTGTTTTTGAGACCATAACGTGTTTTTGAGACCATAATGTGTTTTTGAGACCATAATGTGTTTTGAGACCATAACGTGTTTTTGAGACCATAACGTGTTTTTGAGACCATAACGTGTTTTTGAGACCATAACGTGTTTTTGAGACCATAATGTGTTTTTGAGACCATAACGTGTTTTTGAGACCATAATGTGTTTTGAGACCATAACGTGTTTTTGAGACCATAACGTGTTTTTGAGACCATAATGTGTTTTTGAGACCATAACGTGTTTTTGAGACCATAATGTGTTTTGAGACCATAACGTGTTTTTGAGACCATAACGTGTTTTTGAGACCATGTGTTTTGAGACCATAACGTGTTTTTGAGACCATAACGTGTTTTTGAGACCATAATGTGTTTTTGAGACCATAATGTGTTTTTGAGACCATAACGTGTTTTGAGACCATAACGTGTTTTTGAGACCATAACGTGTTTTTGAGACCATAACGTGTTTTTGAGACCATAACGTGTTTTTGAGACCATAACGTGTTTTTGAGACCTTTTTCTGTTTCAGTTGAGACCTTTCTCTGTTTTTGAGACCTTTCTCTGTATTTGAGACCTTTATCTATTTTTGAGACCTTATTGTACTATTGAGACCTTGTTGTGTGTTTGTTTCTGAGACCTTTCTCTGTTTTTGAGACCTTATTATACTTTTGAGACCTTATTGTGTGTTTATTTCTGAGACCTTTATGTGTTTTTGAGACCTTATTATACGTTTGAGACCTTATTGTGTGTTTAGTTCTGAGACCTTTGTGTGTTTTTGAGACCTTATTGTACTTTTGAGACCCGTGTGTGATTTTGAGACCCTTTTGGCCCTCATGGCCGCCCATACTAGTGTCCCGATTTTGGCGGGACATCCCGATTTTAGACACCCGAAAACGTCATAAAATCGGGATGTCCCGATTTTCTATAAAAAAAATATATATTTTTGGCCAAAGTTATAGGCCCTAAATTTTTTTTTTTTTTTAAATGCCAATTTCTTTTTACAAAGTTGGATAAAGTTGTACATTTTGATTACTTTTGCTTCTATTGAACAGCCAGGGACACATTGAATTAGTACGTTGCTAGCTGTTCAATAGAAGCAAAAGTAATTAAAATGTACAACTTTATCCAACTTTGTAAAAATATATTGGCAATTTTTTTTTTTAGTAGCAGTATTTCTCTGGTTTCCAACCTTGAATAGCAAGTAATTAAGGGCCTATAACTTGCTTTTTTGGCCAAAAATATTTTTTTGAAAATTAAAGAAAAAAGATGGGGATCAAAAATTTGTTAAATCATCATTTGTATATTGCGCATTATATATATATCAATTTCAGCCATGTAGGTCATGTTATTAGGCAAAAAAAGAACTTTGAAGAATGTCTCTCATGTACAAAAGTATAGGAAACTGAACATTTAAAACCAGTTTTTTAGGATGAAGGAAGCATTTTTTCAAAACAGTCTAAAACAGGTTTTTATGTCAAAAGTGGTCATTTGGGGTGCTAAATCTGCTAACATTGCCTGGGCTTAGGTACCTATTTTGCATATTTTACGGTATAATTTTGAGTCAAGTCAAGATAACAGCCTTGAAGAAGATTGCATGTATAATAGATATTCTTCAAGGCTGTTATCTAGGCTTGTTTTCTCAAAATAACCTTATTTTTTAATCCATTTTAAATGTTATTTCCCCTCAGAAATAGTGTCTCCTGTAGTGTAAAATGTGTAGAAACCACAGAATTAAAACCAGAGAACCAGGACTCGACCGCCATCTTGATACAGGCATGGAGCAAAAATTGGGGGGTATTCGGTTTCCCTCGGAATGCGCTCGAGGCATTCGTTTTCATGCAAGAGCGCCATGGATGATGGGCGCGTTTGAGAGACGCACGTTATGCGACCTGTACGCGAGTACCAAGACGCTTCAGATGAGACGCAGAATTGTTTTCGTTCCTCTCCGCGCACCGTCGGCAAGGACCCGAATACCCCCAATTTTCTCCCCATAGCTGACGGCGCGATTGTACGTGGCGGTATAGAGAGTCCCGGTTCTCCTTCTCTAATTCTGTGGTAGAAACCCTCTGGCTTCGGGGGACTCCGCCCCCTCGACCCCCACCAAGGGCCCTTAAGCGGGCCCCTGGACCCCCGGCCGTAGTCGCGAGCGCTACACTCGCTTCGCTCGCTCCGCTTCACAAGTGTCCCTATTTCTAGTTTTCAAAAGTTGGCAGGTATGATAATGTGTGATTTGCTTCACAGCGACGCCCTCAATTTTACTCGGATTTTTGCATAATTATAATGCCCAGTGGTGTACTAAAATACCACGTAAAAGACTAAACGTGAAGTGCTTTAATAACAGTAAAATTTAACTTTTTATATTAAAACGGGGAGAACCGGTTTTATTCAGAGTTCACCGATCGAGTGCTTGCTAACATGTCCCGTGGATGTCAGCTTTATGTGTACACACGTCGAGCGCGATGCTCCGTGCAGTATTACATGTAATATTGGGGAGCGATAAACGCATTGTATGCGCTGGAATGAAATCGCAATTTTCTTCGTTTTACCTCATTTGTTTGGCTCAAAATTAAAAGGGGATAATGTGATCAGTGAAAACAAACATTTAAATAGGAATCTATTCTTTATGCAAATCATACACTATTGCTTTATATGCAAATCATACACTATTGCTTTAAGTCCCGAGTAATGGGAGAGAACATGGACCTTTTCGAGCACTTTGTATGTCCAAAGTATTAAAACAATTTTTTGTCACTATTCTTTATATTATATACACACACTATCATCGCTTGAATATTTGTTTTGATGAAAGTATCATAAATATTATTTAAGGTAAAATATAATTTATTTATTCAGCCTTTTCTCCATCCATGTCCCCCATGTGCGATTCAGCAGGTAACATTGGTTAACACTAATACCTGCGCCTCAACAACCGTAGGAAACTTGGAACAATTTAACAAACATAGGACACCGTGTGCACTTTTCTCTTAAAACAATGCAGTTTACGTGTTTCTGGGAGATAGAAACGACCTGCGTGGTTTTGGCATCGCTGCATATGAAATGGGACTTCTCAGCACAGGAAAGTATGAGATCATCGCAGTCGACACAGATAGTTCCTACTTTCGAGACGCCGAGTTCCATATGCACGTGGAAAAAGGAAGTAAGTTACAGCACATCATGCAGTTATTGTTAACTACATATATGCACACAACACAGCGGCACTCACAATGGCCAATTGACCCGTACTGGTAGCGCTGTGTTGTAGATATAGGATGAACTAGTTAGCGTCATATATCAAAAAGTTTAAAAGCTATGATTTTAGTACTTTCTCTATGTTTCAATTACTTATTCTTGTCAACATATCTGACTTTTTAACCCGGTACAAGCTTTAATAACGGGGGACCATATGCATTTGTATGAGAAAGGAAATCTACATCTTATCCAAACTCCCGTGTTAATCCAATGCACATGACTTGGTCGCATTTGCAAGAGGGGTCCCACGAAACCGTAATAGGTACAAATTTAGTACTTTCTGTCAATCATGTATGGTTTATTCTCTACATATCAATCTTTAAATTATTAGCATAGTCCTTATAATAACGGGGGACCGCCTTGATAAGTAAATGATAGCAAACCTGGGAGAAATACCCCAAAACTCAGTCAGTGGAGCTCCGCCCGTACATGTCAATAGCGTCATTATCGATTGGATTAGTCGACCGTACGGACAATTCGATCACTCATTGGATTAATATTATCACGTGGTAAGAAATTTGCATTGGACAATCGATTACTATAATGGTTTAGTACTGCATGTTTCGGTTTAATCTTCACTAAGCGGGTTTATGGCTGAAAAGGTCACGGTGAATTTGCCGTGGACAAAACTTTGCTTCTGCTTTTGTTTCTGCAGGTGGAGCGGGAAACGTTGGGAGGTCAACGGCGAAAGTTCAACCTCGCCCTCAGGATGACGACAAAGCAATCGAGGCGTTTAAAAACATACTGGTAGTTGGACCGATGACCGCTGTTAACGCTTTGGACGAGTTGTTCAACCAGTGGGGTTACCAATGGGGAAGTTATCCGCCATTTAATCTTGATACGTCCCAGATTGGTTCGGTACGTACCCCCCGGTATTAATTTCATGAGATCTTAATAAGGCATGGTTACTATTTATGCCTATGAAATCAAATCGACTGAACCATCGTCCAGCAAAACAAAGGTTAAGTTTCTTGTTCAGCTTATAGGCCTAATTGGCGAACACGTGTTCTATTTATTTACTATTTCTTCATGGGACAAGCAATCAGTGACCAGCACTGCGCACTGTGCTCCCTTGCTGCCCCTCGGGACACTCCCCGCTTTGGAGGTGACGCGTATGTAGGGCTGTTAAGACCTTTTTCAGCGTCGCTGTCACCCAAAGATCCCATTTTTTTAATGAACACATGCTCTGTCACCCGAAGACCCTATTTTTCCATTTGATCTGTCACCCTTACAAGTTCAATTTGAACAGCAACTTTCATTTATCACTATTTTGTTACTTATTTTGAAAAAGAAGAAGACATTTTTCACCTATAATGCTATGGTATATAATTAATTCTGTTACATTACTATTTCTACAGCGAATTGGCCTAATCACCGGCCCTTCAATTACGTTGCGAATAGGAAATTTAATGACCGAATCTGGACAACAGAGGGCAGCAGACAACTTGAATGTTGAGAGTTTTGTACACAAGAAAACTTATCACTTTCATGAATAATGTACTATGTTTTTGTTTCATGAATTATAGCCTGGCAAGAAGTAATAAAAACAATGAACAGAAGAGATGTGTTTTGAATACTATTTAAATGAGTTCTCATTATTCACTTATCCGAAATTCAGGGTTGTAAACGAATTATTATTTTTCCAAAACATCGACCGCCGCGGCATTCACGGCAACACAAATGAATATTGAAAGCAGCAAACCCCGATAAAATGTCACATTTTTCATTAACTAGTCCCATCATAGGCTGCATTATCTTATTATGTATTGCTAAAAAAGACCGTACCTTTTATAAATATACATTTACCTTTGTTGAGCAGTTCCTCGTTTTCGTTTATTTTTACCGTGGATTACGGTAGTGATTTTGTAAATCAAAAGAAAACCACTTCAAAAAACTTCGTCGGGCGCTTTTTGAAGATTCACAATACACCATCCGTGCGGTTAATTTACGTCACTCCGGTTGACTCCGTAAATTTTGCACGGAATGTACTGAAATTTCCCTATGAAAACACGACTTTGGAGATCACATATCAAACTTTCATATATCCACATGAATTTAACACCTCTTTTATTTTAAAACAAATCCAGTTTTCACTTAACACACAAATTTGGCCGTGTGAAATGGTTTCCAAAATGAGCATCTCGTCGACCTTCCATTTTCACGATCGCACAGTAAGCTTACTCAGGTGGACTGTGTTCATGGTGTTCCAGGGTAGGGCAAACGGAAACAGGACGGTTCGCACCCTTTCAATTTCGGACCCGTGCACTTTCGCCCCTTTCAATTTCGCACCGTGCACTTTCGCCCCCCCTTTTAAACCGCAGGTAATGTGCTGCTGTTGATTGATGATGCACGATCGATCGCTTCAGCTTCAACTCCCGGCGGTACAGTGGGGGTGTTGTATGTGTATAGTATTTGTTGACTGTTTAGTGTTGATTGTCTGTGTTTGCAGCACCGGTACTGAGTCCAGCGTGTAATAGTATGTTTACCCGGGATGTTGATGGACTCCCCGGTTCGATTGAATTTAATAGGCCTATATTATTACAATATATTAAATGTGCTTCGACTGAAGATTGGTATTCATTATGTTTCTGATTTGTTATTTTATTTTACTTAGGCCTATTTTATTTTATTTTATTTCTATTTTATTTTATTGAAGGCCTATTTATTATTTTTATTTAATAATAATTATTATATTATTATTATTATTAGAATTATGTTACCTTATTAGTACTTTATTAATAGCTATATAATTTAGTGTTAAATTATTTATGGCCTATGAAATTTATATAGGGCCTGATATTGATATGGCCAAAAATTTGATGGCTTATACTTTATAATTTTATCCCATCTTTATGTTGCCGAATTGATCTTCTTTGACATGAAACTAATGGGAAAAAATATTTAGCAAATTTCTCAAAGACAAATGCGCACAAGCAAAACAAACGCCTGGCATCAGCTTTGCGATAATGCTGTGCTGACTTTCGCCACCTTTCTTCACCGCGAGTATTAGCTGCCACTAGTACGCGAAAGCGCCGGGCGTGACATGGGTTCAATCAATGCAATGGTAGCCCTACGGTGACTAGGCAGTAGCACGCATATATTCGTCCCAGAACATACCCGTACCGGATCGATTGCTTGACAAGTCTCCGGGCCACGCGGCCGCGTGACTGTATACATAAGGTGTGACTTCTTCAACCCATTATGTAATGAATGACTTACGGGAAAGCGCCGGGTATGGTGTGGGTTCAATCAATGGTACCGTAAACAGACACACACAAGTGCCATATGCCTAGTAACGTACGATCGATTGCTTGACAAGGCCCCGCGGCCGCGCGCCGGTATAAACTTGTCAAGAAATACATGCATACAAAGATATTTATTTACGAACAATATGTTACGATTGCGCATTGAGAAATATTACAATTGCATCCATATTCTTTGCCAAATATAAAATATTATTAATCAGGAAAGTTTTCTGTTCGTTTTAATGAGAAATGTAAATAATGAACCAAATGTTTTAACTTTTATGTCTTTTAATGAATGATGTATTTTGTCTGTGGTCTTAATTAATTAAATTTATATATTTCTACAAGTGTTACGTAAATTGTATAAAACAAAGAAATGTAAATACTTTTAATGAATTTTGATATATTTGATGTATGATTTTTTTTTTTTTTTTTTTAAAAAAAAATCTTACATAATATATAGGGCCTATGTATAATTCTACAAATTGTTATGTATATTGTTTTCATGACACAGGGCCCCTGTAATAGCAGATTTATCTGAAGGATAACCATGTAAAAATATGGTTTTAATAAATAACATAAGTAAATAAACAAATTTGTGGGAAAATGCTATCCAATTCTGCATTGTAAATGATTGACGTTTATATGTTCATGATTCATTTTGTTTACCGGCCTGTCAATCACGGACTCATTATGACGATGCTTCATTAACACCACGGCATATCTTACGCGGTATCTTAATCCGCTAAATACTTTATGCCGACAATTTTAAGGCAGGATGTTTGAACTCGAAGATGTCAATAATGTAATAGCATGTATTTCTTAGATATTAATAAAGAGGATCGTGTAAAGTGGATGACTTTTTTTTTTTTTTTATAGTGCTTTTTTTTCTTTTCTTTTTATCAAGAAAGCTGCTTTGTCTTTTAAAACATGTCTTGTTTGAATTGTTCGTTATTATTATTATTATTATTATTATTATTATTATTATTATTATTATCATATTATAATTATTATCATCATATTATATTTTTAAATTAAAATTGTTATTGTTATTATTATTATTATTTAATATTATTATTATTATTATTATTATTGTTATTATTATTATTATTATTATTATTATTATCATATTATTATTATCATCATATTATATTATTAAATTAACTTTGTTTATATGTTTTGTGTTACTCCCCCATTGGATTTTGTGTCATACTTTCATTGTTTTTAATTTTATCCATTGCTTGTTGACACTTGTATCCTTTTGGATCCATCCTTTGGTCGTCAGTTGGAACAAATTTTCACTGTTTTTTATACATATTATAATTAATAATTAAATATAAATTTATTATTATTACTATGTATTATTATTACTATTTTTATCATTGAATTATAATTATTTCATTATTTTGGGTAAGCCTGCTGCTAAAATATCTGGCCTGTAATATATTCTGAGAAAAAAAATCGTTCCTCTATTTTGTTTTAAAATATCCTTTCTTTCCTTCCTTCCCGGGTTTATCATGACTTAATAAGTGCATGCCCGACGGCCCAGTACTATAAACATACTACGCCGCATCACCGGGAGTTCAAGCAATCGATCGTGCATCAATCAACAGCATGACAGCAGCACAATACCCGCGGTATAAAAAGGGGGCGAAAGTGCACGGGTGCGAAATAGAAAGGGGGCGAAAGTGCACGGGTCCGAAATTGAAAGGGTGCGAACCGTCCAGCATTCGGGCAAACTCGCACACAGTCATGCCAGTGCACAGCACACCGTTCGTACTTCATATGCATTACATGCAGTGGTCACTGACTGTAGTTGTTTCCATTCCAGCTTATCATGTACCTTGGTTTACGTGTATTTCACTAGTATATGTGTTGATGTTCGCAAGTTACGCAGCCATAGCCTAGGCCTACCCTTTTCGTAGCTGTAACTTTGCGAAGGGTACCCGGTAGCCTTCCTAAATAGTTCAAAGGGTACTGATCGTAAATAATGTTGGTGAATTGGATTTTGCAATGTGTCGTAAGTTTACGATATAATTTTGAGACTTGCGAAGTAGTCTCAATGTCATGAATTCATCATGATAAACTCATCTTGCTAAAATGATTTACGGTCAGTACCCTTCGTAAATAATAGGGAATTAATTCCGGGGCATTTTTACTAAGTTACAGGTATGAATAGTATAAAATATAACGAGTATTCATTACTTATGAAACGGAGTTACAAGTTATAATCAAATACTCAAAACTAGGCTGAACCGATATTATCCGATCGGTACCGATATGTGCATCATCTGTAAAATACTGGATCGGTTAAAAATTTAACTTTTTTGGCGAAGTTAAAGCTCTTCTCATGGAATTGGTATTTGACATGGGTATTTTCTCAAGGTGGGTGCACTAGTCCCTAGTGCCGTACTATTACGCTGACTTTCGTATTCGGCGAGGAGGACGATTTCGACCTCCTGGTTTGTTTACAAACAGAGAGGTAGACAAAAGACCGTTCCGCTTGTCCAAACACTCAAGTATCAGAAGGATGGTCCACAATAGCGTGATTCACGTAACATGAATAGGGATTAAAAAGCTGTCACGTAGAGCCATGTGCTTCTATTGTCCAATTTGCCATCAAGATTTCATATGGAAACAGTTCAGACCCAGTACACGATCATGTCAGAAATTAATATTTTGTTCTGGGTCTGATAATTCGGACTAACTAGTCCCCAAGATTCGCTAGTCCGGAAATTAAAAATGGTTACCAAAATTTTGCTAGCACTCAAACTACGGCTGAACCGATATTATCGGATATGATCGGTACCGATATGGGAGTCATCTGTAAAATATCAGATCAGTAAAAACTGTAACTTTCTTGGCGAAGCTAAAGCTCGCATGGAATTGGTATTGGACGGGTATTTTTCCAGAGTAGATGCACTAGTCCCAAGATTTGCTAGTCTGGAAATTAAAAATGGTCGTCAAAATTTTGCTAGCACTCAAACTAAGGCTGAACCGATATTATCGGATATGATCGGTACCGATATGGGAGTCATCTGTAAAATATCGGATCGGTAAAAACTGTAACTTTCTTGGCGAAGCTAAAGCTCGCATGGAATTGGTATTGGACAGGTATTTTTCCAGAGTAGATGCACTAGTCCCAAGATTCGCTAGTCTGGAAATTAAAAATGGTCATCAAAATTTTGCTTGCACTCAAACTAAGGCTGAACCGATATTATCCATTCGGTACCGATATGTGCAACTTTTTTGGCAAAGTTAAAGCTCCTCACATGAAATTGGTATTGGACATGGGTATTTTCTCAGGGTGGGTGCACTAGCCAAGATTTGCTAACTCCGGAAATTTAAAATGGTCATCAAAATTTTGCTAGCACTCATACTAGGGCTGAACCGATATGATCGGTACCAATATGGGAGTCATCTGTAAAATATCGGATCGGTAAAAACTGTAACTTTCTTGGCGAAGCTAAAGCTCGCATGGAATTGGTATTGGACGGGTATTTTTCCAGAGTAGATGCACTAGTCCCAAGATTCGCTAGTCTGGAAATTAAAAATGGTCATCAAAATTTTGCTAGCACTCAAACTAGGGCTGAACCGATATTATCGGATCGAAACCGATATGTGCGTCATCGGTAAAATATTGTATAGGTAACCAATGTTACTATTTTGGCGAAGCTCAAGCTCATCGCATGGAATTGGTATTGGGCAGGGGTATTTTTCCAGGATTCGCTACTCTGGAAATTTAAAATGGTCCTCAAAATTTTGCTAGCATTCAAAGTAGGGCTAAACCTAATCTGTCATCTGTAAAATATAGATCGGTAAAAAAATGAAACTTTTTTGGCAAAGCTAAAGCTCCTCGCATGGAATCGGTATAAGATTTGCTAGCCTGGAAATTAAAAATCAATATTAGGGCTGAACCAATTATTAGATCGGTACTGAAGCACGGTGGCCTAATGGTTAGATTGCGGGTTCGAGCCCCACCACGACCAGTGTGCTGCATCCTTGAGCAAGATAGTTTAATTCCCAATTGCTTCACTCCACCCAGGTGTAAAATGGGGAGCTGCTGGGGAGGGGAATAATCACAATCTAAGTCGCTGAGTGTACCTCAGTGTGGACTTGGTGAAGCGGAAATGATTATGATATCCTAATGGCAGCGGAATAATTGTTGCAGTGTGCTGATAATTAAGTCATGCCTAGCTGAAGTGCACGTTTATCACCAATTAATTTTTTTTTACCGATATGTGCGTCATCGCTAAAATATATTGTATCATTTTTTAATTAGAAAGCTCCTGGCAAAGAATTGATATTTGCCAGGGGTATTTTCTCTGGGTGGTCATGAAAATTTTGCAAGCATTCCTAAGTTGGACTGAACTGATTATCGGATCGGTACTGATTTTTGTGTTGTTGGTAAGATCGGATCATAAAAAAAAATGTTTTTTTGTGTGTGAAGTGTTGTAAAAATTACTACAATTAGAAAGCTCCTTGCATGGAATTGGTATTTGGCAGGGTATTTTCTCAAGGTGGGTATACTAGTCCCTAGATTGGCTAGTCTGAATATTAAAATACAGAGTGCTTGGTAAAAACACACAGTATGACCCTGACCCTAACTTTGGACTAGTGACCTCTTTCTAATTTTCTGCGTAGCACATCCTTTTTTCCAGAATAGAGAATCATAGGACTAGCAAACAGTCCACCTTTTCCCCCATAATACTGCTCTATGACTCCTATGAAATATCAATCTCTAGCCAGTATAGACCACTTGACATGTGACGTCATTACCCGGCAGTATGCGCACGCATTATGGCACTTTCCATTGTTCTTTGCCCTGCAGTGTGCGTGCGCATCGTAGTTTGCTCAGGGCATGTGTGTTTTAAATCTCCCACCACATTTCATATAGTACAAGAAAGCCATTGAACAGTGAAGCGGTTCGTTCGAGCAAATCGAACGACCAATCCCTTGCCTTTGTTGATAAACATTGATGTCAAGTCCCGTGTCAAGTGGTCTATACAGTACAGAAATGATTGACTTGATGAAATGTATTTCTTGTGGCACATCATAATAATGACACAATCATACACACTCGGCAAGTAGATAAAAAAGTTTTATTGAAGTCTTTTTTTTTAAATGCTACTTGACAACATCAAAACACCTGTTTAAATATTTACTGGCCATGTGTTTTGAACCACCTTTTGGCAGAAAGCAAATAGAAAAATATTTAAAAAACCCTTATATTTTGCTGAAATTTTGCATGAAACTTGGTGGAATGCAGGAAAAAGTCAGATTGTGTGGACTTACTGGACTAAATCTCATTGCACCGATAACACAAATAGTATCACCCAGACCATTGGGAGTGCATCGCTCAGTCCAAATCGCCTCCACTCCGACGCGCCGCTAGACCGACTACACAAATAGGGGTGTGTCAGTCCGAAAATGAAAAAAACACTGCGCTAGTCCGAAAAAAGCATGCCCTCCTCAGTCCGAAAATGAAAACCACTGCAACAGTCCGACATGCCACTAGTCCGAATCAGAATTCACTGCGCTAGTCCGAATCTGAAAAAAACTTCTTCAGAAACTGAAAACCATAGCGCTGATCCGAAACTGAAAACCACAGCACTAGTCCGAAACTGAAAAACACTGCATCGGACTAGCGCAGTGTTTTCCCCGATTCGGACTAGCGACATGTCGGCCTGGCAGAGTGTATTTTAGATTCGGACTAGCGGCATGTCGGACTGGTGCAGTGCATTTCAGATTCGGGCTAGCAGCGTGTTGGACTAGCGGAGTGTCGGACTAGCAGCGTGTCGGACTATCGCCCTGTACCAGTCCATTGAATGTTGCTCACTTTATGGAAGCTATATTCCAATTCTGGGTGAATCACCACATCAACCTGCATATTCTTTGAGCCCTGAGCCCTGCTAAACACTTGCATATTAATAAATAAATCCAACTCAAAATCAAGAGGTGTTCACCTTACCCGGGACCTTACCTTACATGTATGAAATGCAAATTACCAGATCTATACATATTCCAATATATCATATCCTTTGGCTTTATAGATTAATTCTTGATGTCATGTGAATACTTTTCAGGGGGGCCGCTCAAGTATGATAGTGTATGCATGTGTGACCAAATTTTCTTTAAACACCCCTTAACAAGTTTTACCCTACCAGCAAATTAGGCCCTTAAAGGTTGATCTGAACCCTGGCATTATGGAAACTTTTGGGCCTCATAACTCTTTAAAATGTTGGTCTACAGTATATAAAAGTATACATATTTAGAATGGCAAAGACTTGATAAGTTCATCTGTGAGGTCAAATTTGGGCCAAAATGCCATTTTTGGCCCAAAATCCCAAAAATAACGGTTTTTGGCCCACTTCTTTTTTTTTATTTACAAAAAAAAAAAAAATTCATTTTTGAAAACTAGATAAAAATATCTAGGACCCGTTTTTTTATTTTTTTGAATTTCGACCAACTTTGAGAAATTTGCACCAAAAATGAGTTTTTCAAAAAAATCATAAAAAAGCCTGATTTTGGCCCCAATTTCAAATATTTTTGGTGAAATTTGTCAAAATTCAATAAAATGAAAAAACAGGTCCTAGATATTTTAATCTAGTTTTTAAAAATTAATTTAAAAAAAATTTGGCCCAAGAATTTTTTTGTTACGATGCACGAAAAAGAAGTGGGCCAAAAACCATTATTTGGTACCCTAAACAAGTTGTTCAGTTTTAGAAAACTACCCTTATTCTTGAAAATCAGTGTTTTTTAGACCCTAAACGCGTCACTCGGGTACATTTGTAACTTGCCTTGCCTAAAAAAAACCCTTTTCCTTGTTTTTTTCCCTTGTTCCCTTTATTTGGTCACGCATGCGTACAGTCCATTTATGTGAGTGGTCCCCCGGGCTTAAAAGTGACTTCACTATTTGTAATGTCATCTACATGTATTGATGTACATCAGTGTCGTACTATTACGCTCACTTTCCTATTCGGCGAGGATGACAATTTTGACCTCCTCACCTGTTTACAAACAGAGAGGTAGAGAGAAGGCCTGTCAAAACTGTTACGCTTGTCCAAACACTCAAGTATCAGAAGGATGGTCCACAATAGAGTGATTCACGGAGCATGAATAGGGGATTAATAAACTGTGAAGTACAAAATGTAGGTCCATGTGCTTCTTTTGTCCAATTTGCCATCAAGATTTCGAAAGAAAACAGTTCAGACCCTGAACACGATCATGTCAGAAATTAATATTTTGTTCTGGGACTGATAATTCGAACTAGATGTACATGAACCACAGCGTGTTCATTGCAATCCACTACCCTGGTCCATTACACATACAATTTTCCGCATATGGTAAGTCCACAAATAATTTGCACTGCGAGTATCCATCCGGGGTATCCATGTTCCTGAACTTCACGGTTCTTGACACTTCAGTGCCAGAAGTGGGTAAGTGCAATAGCAGCCATGTGTAGATGAGTACAATATACTGTATGTAAATTGCCAAATGTTCACAGGGCAACTATTGCACTTACCCACTTCTGGCACTGAGTAGTTGACTTTACAGTGATCTCCTACAGAAAATCATTTGCTTGGACTCCTCATCAAATGAAGCTGAAAGAAAGAAAGTAAATACCAAGAAAGCACAATTAATAATATTTTTCAGAAACTTTTCATGAGAACTCCCACTTGGGAAGGGACCCCAGGTTGAGGTTTAAGGCATCTATAAATGGGAGTACTGACATGATTAAGGCAGGAAATTTTTGGTAATTTTATACCCGACTTCCCGACACATTTTTGGGCGGGTAATCAGGAACCAGAAATTGCAAAAGTAAAAATAATTTGTTGTTGTTTTGGAATGTCCCTGGACCTAGAGTTAAGGAGGCACACAGGATCACTAATTAGCCATTATTATTCACCTCATAACTAGAAAACTATTTATGTAAAGTATATAAAAGTATACATTTTTTGAACGGAAATGAGCTCATAAATCTATTTAAAATGTCAGTTTTGGGTCAAAAAGTACAATTTTCGAGAAAATCACAAAAACGGCTTTTTTGACCAAAAATTTTGGTCCGCCATAAAAAATTATTTGAAAATCAAAACTGTAAAACATGAATTTTATTAATTTAGACAAATAAATCTAGAAAGTGTTTTTTATTTTTCGAAATTTTGCTTAGTTTTTAAAATATAGGCAAAAAATCAGTAAAAACGTGTGACCCGTGTTCAAATTTTTGAATCATGGGTGATAAAAAAAGTTCTAGGCTCTAATTTAAAAAAACGAAAAAACACTATCTAGATTTTGGCCATATCTAAACGTTTGACTTAAAAACTTACCTCAGTGATGCTTCATTTAGACGCTATGGCGGACCAAAATGGTTAAAAGTGGTCAAAAGTGAACTTGCCGAAAATCGCGATTTAGAAAAATACAGCGGATTTTAGGTCCATTTTTTAATATTATTCCATAAATATATAATCCGGTGACTTGTGACGTTTGGTCAAGTTAGAAAATGAGAAGGCGTCCAACTGCAGCAGATTGGCATTTTTTGGTGATTTAGAAGGTAAAATATACAATAAGACAAAATTATCCATGCACATTCGGCAGATGTTTTATCCACATGGTGTAGCCATTTTATTTACTGCAGTCTTGTTTCCATGGTGCAGCAAAGCTTCCGGCAAGGTCGCTGATGCAGCGTCGGCGTTTGAGGAGCGACAGGGCAGCGGACAGACAGATAGGTTACGCTGTGAATAAGTTGCACAGTGCATGGTCGTGTTGCCTTGAACGAAACCATGATTATTTAGCACAATTTTGTCCTGTTCCGTATAAAAAAAAAGATCATGCTCTGTATTAAAATGTGCGGACATCAGAATATTAAAATTAGCATAGAATAACTGACAAGCAATTATTTTAGCAGATAATCAGAAAGTTTTATGAAATGAAGAATAAATTGAGACATAAATCATGATTTTCTGTTTTGTACTAATTTTCATAATTTTGCTTTAAAAATGCAATGTTTTTAATTTATCGGTTTGGGAGATTTTCTTTCTTTTTTTTCTTTTTTTTTTTTTTTTTTTTTTTTTTTTGGTGTTGACAAATATTGCATTTTTATGTTCATTGTCCTTTTCTGAACCGCAAACATGATGTTGTTACTACTCGTTGCTTTATATGTTAAACGGGCAAAACACGGAGAGGTCACAAGAAAACTGAAAAACACGGAAATTTATATAGCCTAACAAAACCGAATTTCAAAAGTAGAAAACGGAACACTTATTACTTTAAATTAGATTGTGGTTTATGCAGTAGGCCTATCGTATATAGGCACCATTCTATAAAGAGCGTTTTAAAACACTGCATGAAAACATTCACGAAAAATGCTTTAAAGCAGTTTACCTTTTAAAGTATGCAGACATTATAAACGTGAAAGTTGAAAGCCAGACAAACATTGCAAATAAAAAGGCATTCGGCCAAAACATGCGCAAAAAGTGTTGTAAAACCAAAAGCTTTTATCGCAATCATGGTATATGGTAGACCTAATAGGCCTACTAATGGAAATTTAGTTAAAATGGGTTATGAAAAAAGCACGAATTTGCGTTTTCGATTATATTTCTCGTTTGAAATTATTATTTAGCATTAAAACATTCATGAAAATGCTTTCTTAAAACATTCATGAAAATGCTTTCATAAACGCGTGCTCGCTATGCCGATTTCAAATATCGACAGTTTTGACATAGAGTTGTAGGCCTATGCCTAGATGGTCGATATGAAGTATTGAAATGTCAACGTTTTTGACATTGCGTTAATGGTCAATCAGGAGTAGAGAACGTTTGAAAACGAATCTTAAATTATTCGTGTTTTAATAACACTTTGAAACATTATTCAGGGCCTTAGGTATCCTAATATAGGCCTACCGGTAGTAACTACTTGCCTATTTTTTATGGTCTTCAAAATTAAAACGAGACTGAACGACCGCAGAGGCTCCCGAACCAAGGCTGGGACTGCATAAAATATAAGCTAATATAATAGGCCTATATTCTTGTCCAACTACACCAACTTGGTAAATCAAATAATAACAATGAAATGAATGAATGAATGAATGAATGAATGAGTGAATGAATGTATGAATGAATGAAATAAAACAAATTTTTAAACATAAAATAATAAGCCTATTGATATACGGGCTAAGTCTAGCCTACTGGCAAAATATTTAGGGCCTACGTTTTCTATCGTATCTACCAGATTGCGTCATCATTACAGGGCTAAATCTTACGGGTAACTACTTCTTACAGATAAATTTCATCTTTTCAAGTTCAGAATGAAACTTGAAAAACAAAACAAAAACAAACAAAAAATTCACTATTGTGTTCATATAAAAAAAAACCTATAATTTATACCACTATATCAGCACTTTTTTTGGCGAAATTTATCGAGTAGGCCCACTGATTCTGGGACGGGACGGTGGTGGTCTGTCGGCCCGCAGTTTCATCGAATGCAATGGTGCAAGCTTTACCTACCTTGGAAGAGATCAATACGATAAAATACGGTAGTGATCATGATTGGCGACTCCAGCGCCTCAATCAGTAATCACCTCGCCCATCCAGTTTACCATGTGTGCGTGTCTTTGCTAGCTGTACGCGCAATACGCTAAGCGTTCGAGAACGCTTGATTTATTGCGGAAAACAATGATTTATTTGCTTTTGCATTTTGACGAATTTTTAATGAAAAAGGGTCTTTAAAATAGCTTTTCTTATGGTTCAAATTTTAAGATTTCTTTAAAATCTATTAATGACAAGATAAAATACGGTTTGAAGATGACATTAGTGATGAAAACTCAATTTTGGCCATGTAACACTTCAGTGATCCTGTGTGCATCCTTAATAGCTCTAAATTCTAGGATAATGACTTCATGATTGAAAATGTTTGTTTTTATTCTGCAGAGTGATAATTTGTGTTCATGTAACTCTATGATTTCAAAATGGATACAAATTCAATGCATTTTGAAATCATTATCACAAATTATCACTTTGCATATTAAAAACACTTTTTTCATTTGCTCCTTTTTTGCTTTGGCCTTATTGCCAGGCTGCAAAATAACCGCAATTGCCTTCGGTGCCCCTACCAGTTGCCTTGATGCCCTATTAATTGCTGCTATTCTTTAACATGTAATTGCCTTGTAAAATAGATGTGCCCTTTCAAAATTGCCTTGCAATGGGTGCCCTTCACAATCCTTATTTTGCAGCCTGCTTATTGCATAAAACACCACAGATATTTGCTTACATTTTTGTACAAGGACTCGGTGAACAAGTTGGTGAGCTTCAGAAAGTGAAATATGATAAGGTCACCATGTCCTCCGTCAAAAACCCAACTCTCATCTGCATCTGTGGTCCACACAGTGAAGAAATATCTAGGGTTGTACCAGAAGTTGTTTGCTGTGTGCCTCACTCTAGACGAAATAGAAAAGAGGGTTAGAAGAGGAATTAGGAATTATAAACTATTGTACATGTGCACATAATGATCAATGTACATGTCAATAAGGTGCCATGGTGTGTGATTCTTTTTAGGCCTAAAAAAAATTGTTTGATTGGCGTAACCCGACCTACCCTAAAATTAGGCCAGACCCTAGACTTTTTTCTTCTTCTTTTTTTTACAAAAAAATTAATAAATAATTTCTTTTAAATGGAAATAAAACTTTAATTTAAAAAAAAAGAAGAATTTAATATCCAAGGCCTAAATTATAATCACAATTTACAGCTTTAAAAGTTGCATTGGTAACTTTTTATCACAGAATGTCCTTGAATATACCAAAAAAATCACCTACCTACCTACCAATTTGTTTCAAAATTATGTTACACTAAGGCCAAAAAAAAAGTTTATCTCAAAGCTCGCAGGCGCATTTGTAAAATTGTAAGATTTGAAAAAAAAAAGAAATGCAATTTTTTATTTTTTTTTTCAAGTTTTTTCCGGAAAATTTCGGCGAAAATTATATTTTTTTCTCAAAATACCATGAAAAAAAGCTGGGTATAAAATAACCACTCGTGAGCTTTGAGACAAACCTTGATTTTTTTTGGGCCTAATCAAACAATTTTTTTAGGCCTTACTTTTGAAAAACATAATTTTTGTTTTTCATCTCTTCCACATTACATTAAATACCTGTGGGGCAAGATTTTTAAAATCCAATCCTGGCATATTTCCCAAATAATACCAACCCGACCCAACCCATCATGCCCGCTCGATCCCAACTGCTAACTTCATCCCGATCCGTTCTAACTTTTAACAAATCCAAACCGAAATATCAAATTAGATCCGATCAATGTTAAATGAAAACCAAGAATGACTATTCCTGAATCCTGATCCCGTCTTGAACCGAAAGGAAGAACCCAGGTCTGTTTTAACTCGGTGAGAACTCGCCCAAATCTGGCCCAACCAGATGATAATTATATGCCTTGATCCGTATTTCATTTCAGATCGGTCCGGGGTATTTAGGGTTGCCCTGCAGGGCATTATTTAACACCACTAAAGTCAACCAAAGTGGCTCAGGGGTGGTGCAATAACTATGTGTACCCCCTGGGTCATGGGTGGTGAATTAAAGGGGGGGGGGGCCAAAGATTTTTTAGCAGGCCAAAGGTGGGGGGGCAAGCATTTTTGGCAGGTCGATATATTGATTCTCAAAATGTAGCAGTGGAAATATGATAAATGAGTTTATTTATTTAAGGGCAGTGCTTCACATAGGTAAACGTACAGGACGTTAGTCCGACATGCCGTTAGTCCGACGCTGGCGCCACTAAGTGACAGGGATGTGCAGACACCAGTTCGAAATTAGGGGGTCTTTGGGTGCGAGCCTAGACACCAAAAAAAGATGCCTTTCAGAGATTACAGATTCAGACATGGCCAATTCCACTGTTGTGTTACGGACGTTTCAGATACTTGCAACTTTTAAGTGAATATCATACCGGTACCTTATTACCTGGTTGCTGTTAATGTTAGGATCATGACCAGGGACAGGCGATTTGTGCGGAAAAAAATAGCAAATTGCGCGGAACTTTTTTTTTTCAGTGCAAATCATGTATCCCTAAATTGCGCGGAAAGAAAGTTCCGCGCAAATCGCTTGTCCCTGATCATGACACTTTATTTCTTAGAATGATACTTGTAATGTTCAATATAATGAAGCAATTTTGTTTTGGCTTCCTTATAAGGTAGAAATGAGTGTTACGGACGTTAATCAAAAGTGCCTGCCTTTTTGACAAATGGCCAATTCCATGCCAAAAGTGCCTTTTGTAACGTCCGTAACAAAATGTTGGAACATTATTGCTCAAAACAGGAGCATTTATTTCAAACTTGCTAATCATGCCTCCATAGATTGATGTCAGAAACATGTGTGCTATTCACTTAAAAGTTGCAAGTTGCATGTCATCTGTAACGTCCGTAACGGTGGAATTGGCCAAACGGTGAATCCTTAAATCTATGTTCAGTTCTGTGTTTGTCTTTTTTTTGTTAACTGAACTATTGAGCAAGCTCTGACTCCATTCTATGTAAACATGAAAATCAAGTTTTAATACTTTGGTATGGGAGTATGGGACCTACGCTGTTGATTCAGTGTTATGGGTGTTACATTTTATCCTAACGTCCGTAATGCTATTACATTAAATTTAAAAAAATGTCAAGGTGCTTCAGGACTCAGATTTTTTTCTTTAACTTTGTAGGTCTGCTGA
Organism: Amphiura filiformis; assembly: GCF_039555335.1. Classification (NCBI taxonomy): domain Eukaryota; kingdom Metazoa; phylum Echinodermata; class Ophiuroidea; order Amphilepidida; family Amphiuridae; genus Amphiura; species Amphiura filiformis. Next base: position 62,429,964 of record NC_092639.1, on the reverse strand, counting down.
CATCAATCTACATGTATGGAGGTATGATTAGCAAGTTTGAAGTTTTGAGCAATAATGTTCCAAAATTTTGTTACGGACGTTACAAGAGGCACTTTTGGCATGGAATTTGCCAGTAGCAATGTGTCGGACCAGTGCAGTGGCATGTCGAATGGCGCAGTGCATTTCAGATTCGGACTAGCAGCGTGTCAGACTAATGACGTGTCAGATTATTAAATAAACAAAAAATCCCTGACAGGTCAATTTATCCTACTTGGCAAATCTGTAGCATCAGCCAAAGGTTTTCCATGCACACAGCTCAGTACATGGTATAACTACTAGTGCTATCATTGACAACTGCAAGGGCTTGGCAAGGCCAAGATCTACCAGAGGGTCTACATGATGATGATGTATATGTGTGCATGTACACATATAGCCAGATTAATGATAGTCGATTGTCTACGAAAAAGAGTTACATGCCTATTTTACAACACTTTTATTTAATAAGAAAAAATTACACAAGCTGGAGTAGAGGTTATAGGCCTACTATAAACTGATACAGGACTCATGTCTAGTTGTTTGATTTGAGATTCTTTTTCAAGATTGCTTGGTATGAATATATTAGGCCTATATATCCTCGTTTTCATGAGCAACATCAATACATGGAATTTGAAAAATAATTAAGCAAAACAAGTTTGACTCTTTCACTCAGGGGGGACAATAATTATGTGTACCCCGGGGTGGTGAATTCTCAAAATGGTCTGCCAAAAATCGCTTGCCCGCCCCCCTTTGGCCATGCAAAAAATCTTTGCCCCCCCCTTTGATGTGCCAAAAACATTTGCCCCCTTTGATGTGCCAAAAATCTTTGCCCCCCCTTACCAATGCAAGATTTTGGGGAACCTGAATTTACAACCTTAAATTGTCTTACCATATACATTGTAATGCGAGCGCAGTGAGCATGAAATTTTGCATTTGAACGTGTTCCTAATGTTTTCCTACACCTTTTTTGGGCATAATATAGAAACGGTGCCCAAAATATCCCGGGGGGGGGGGGCACCCCAACTTTGGAGGGGGCGGGTATTTAGGGCTGTTAAAACCCCCTTTTTCAGTATCGCTGTCACCCAAAGACCCCATATTTTTTTACGAACACATGCTCTGTCACCCAAAGTCTCAATTTTTCCATTTGATCTGTCACCCAAAGACCAAGGTTACAAGTTCAATTTGAGCAGCAACTTTCATTTATAAGTTTTTAACTGATTTTGTTATTTAATTTGAAAAAACAAAGAATTTTGAAGCCATTTAGAACTAGAAATTCGATTTTCGAGGTTTCTGTGGTGCTGTTTCGGTTCTCACCCAAAGATTCCATATTAAAAAAAAAGGTCATGTTCTCACCCAATGACCCATGATATTTTTTACATTTTGCTCTCACCGAATGCCAAAAATCATGCTCTCACCCAATGACCTCATACACCTATATCCATTTCAAATTGAAGTGCCCCCGGAAAATATCTCTGCCAAAAATCGCTTGCCCCCCCTTTTGACTTGCCAAAAATCGCTTGACCAGTTTCGACCTGCCAAAAAATGCTTGCCCCCCCCTTTTGGCCTGCCAAAAAATCTTTGCCCCCCCTATAATTCACCACCCCGGGGGTACACATAATTATTGCACCACCACCCCTCAGGTGTTGAGTTGTTAGCATCGGGGGCTCATCATGATCATAGTCAGTCATACATGTACAATGAATTGACCTGTTTATACACGCCGCGCCGGACTTCGTATGAAGTAGTAAGCCATTGACTCGTCTGTGCATGTACTACTAGCATGGCTACTGTGAGCAGTAAGCTTACAGTAATCTACATTCGGGACCCTACTCTATCGATCAAAGTATCATAGCTATAGGAAAACAAATATTCAAGTATCTTACCATATCAGTGAGGTTTCATAACCTTTTTCGTCACTAGCAAAGCGTTCTCGAACATGATTTTGCACTGTCTCGATCGTGGGAAATCAGACTGACTGACTGAGCTTGACTGCACGTTTCACGTCGCTTGAGGTCACAGGTCATCATTAATTAGTAAACATTTTCTCGCTCAAAAGTCTTTCAAAGCCCATATTTGGTGTGTTACATTCGTATTGACTGAGTTTGTTTACGTCTTGAAGATGATCAGCTGTTCAATGTTATTGTTTTGAGCGTCAGCTGTTCGGTCCAGGCATGGGGTACCGGTCGGCCGAAGTTTGGTCGCCGCATCATCAGTTTTATTGATAAAACAATGAGTTTTTGGTGTATTTGCGTGCACGACACGTTTCGAAATTTCTTTAAAATTCAGGAATTTTCAAGAACTGCTCAAACCAAATTATGGTAAAATCCAGAAGTAAACTGATTTTTAAGAAGAAATATGTATAGTTAAATCGGCAGCTGATGGGGCTTCTTATCACAATTTTTATATTTCTTCAGTATCGGGAGATGCAATTCTGTTGGGATGCTGCGTAATTTGACATTGATATGCAATGTCGGCAGACTCGTGAAATGTTGATTAACACTGTCAATAATATTTTTTTAATATGTTTGAATGGTTCTAAAGAGAGCTACACACAATTTTGAATGATAAAATAATATTCCATTTATTAAAAAGATTGCTGCTTTTATAAAGGAATCAAAAGAAACCACACACCCATTGAGACAGTGATATTGGTGTTTACACCATGTGCTGTTGGCGCCAGGGTCATGAAGGGAGCCCTCTATTGTCGAAGTTTAGCCATTAAAATTCCTCTCGAAGGGCCGGTGTAATATATTTGATTTTATTAATACATGTAATAGATGAACTTAGCAATGGTGAAAGACATCACTGGAGCCGTATGGCGGCTAGTTTATGCCATCAAAGAATGTCTCGCTAATGGTGAAGATCCGTATGATGGGCCAACGTTGATGTCTCATATGTTAAAGAGCGAGTATTATAATCGTAAGTAGTTGACTTTTTGTGCTTTTACACTGACGAAACCAAGATTCGTAAACCGCGTCGCCCCGATATCTTCATGGCAGAAATCGCCATGATGGTAGGGTGAATCCACAGCCATGCATGGCCATTTTGTTCCGACCTGTTTAATGGTTTTGAGACACATAATGGACCGAGGGACATCCGACTAAGGCTATTGACAATAGCATGGTGACTGACCTCTGTAGATGTCAGTGAGCATGGTATACGTCATGACGTCATCTGCTTTTAGACTGCCTCCACCAGTGGCCTACGCTGCGCTATCTTCCGTGACCCGAGTGCTTACGAATGAGGGCAGTTGTCTTTTTTTTTGTTCGGCACATGTAAAATCAGAATTTTTGTCAGGTTTTGAGTTCAAAACGCACGGTTCTTTCTCAATACGCAAGCTGACGACTATCATACTTCTTTCAACCACACATATATTCAAGTGCAAGCCTTGAAATGGGCTTCTTTTGAATCAAAAAATTACGGGAGATATTCATAATTTTCTACCCCGGTATCCAAAGATTTATCGTCTGAATGCAAATCGCATAGCACATATACACGTGTATCGATCCCGGGTATTGATTTTAGTTTCTCTGCTGTAAGCCTACAATGTAATTACCAGGCGATGTCGGTGTAAACCGTAGTGTTATACCGAATGTAGAGGGCGTCTGTCTGTATCGCTTTCATAGACTATTCACTCGTTTGTTTTCGCTTTAAGTCATAAGGCTTTTTGTATCACAGGCGGACACCGTCAGTAGGATGACGTTGCACGACATGAGCAAAGTCTTCGGAATTTGCCGGAGTTTTACCCATGCACTATTGAATTGTGCACTCCTATAGACTAATCCAATTTCACGCATTCCTACACCTTAATGGCTGCCAAAGTTGGGTCCCCGTCGGCTCCATCCCACCTAAAAAGTGAAATAATGCGGCCTTGGAGGGTATTTTAAACTGCATTCTATCACCTGTGTTACACGTAGACAAAAGAATAATGACAGTGTACAACACAAAAGAATCTAACATCGAATTTTAAGCGGCTTTAATCCACCCAATTGGGCAGTCACTACACCAGTTAGGGTCGGTTCATAGTGAATATTCGAAGGCGAATATTGGGCTTCGAATACTTTTTGTGACGTCAAAATATATACGGCAACGAATAAAATATGATGACACACCGAGTTGAATCGGATTAAATATCGCGCAACTGATAGCGAGATAGGCCTACTATTGATTCATATGAAAGGCTCGAGGTCACCTGAATATCGTTCGACAAACGATGATTTCAAAAATGAAAATTAACCTGCACAGACTTTGTCAAAATACGCCTGGATAGTTCCAAAATGGCTGATAAAATGTTATTTAATAGTGCGGTACAAGCGTACCCATTTTTATATGACATAAAAGTAAGGGACTATATAAAGACGTTTTCTTGACGTTTTTGGCACCTATAAATGATGTTATTTTGGGCGGAATAATGATGAAATGCGTTGTTATCAGTCAAATTCATAATTATAATTATAATTAATAATTAAGGATGCAAAATAAGTAACATGTAGGAATGGAAATATAGCGCTTTGCAATGAATCTCTTCATAAATTATGCAGAACAACCAAAACCACGAACGTTGGTACCCTATTGCGTGTAAAGAGTGAATTTGCTCTCAATGAGAGAAGACACAACTTATTTTGCTCTAAGTTTGCTGTCTTTGTTTGCTACTTATTTCAATTTGAACTTGCTTTCAATTTTTGACTTGAATTTGTTTTTAAACTACAGCATGTAGTTCTTGTTGTTTTCTTTATATTTTGTTGTCTGTCCCTGAAGAAGAGCAGTTTATCTGCTCGAAACGTCGGTTGTTCTTTTGTCAGTTTAGTGTTTGACTGCTATGTACACAGTGATTTTCATCACTTCCAGTGTACTGTTTTCCTGACACTTTTGCGGGCTCTGGAAGTGGCAATTTTTGGCCATCGAATTTTGCCTGTTTTGTGCCTACTCTGGATGTTTGGTTTAGCGTGTCTGTTTATATGCACAGTGATTTTCATCACTTATTCTAGTGCAGTTTTGTATCCTTGTTGTTTCTGCAGGTTCAGCACTTACTTAGTGGGCCTTGGAACTGGTAATTTTTGGCTATCAAACTTTGCCTACTTCTTGTGCCTACATGTACATTTGCTGTTTTTGTCCCCCTGCATACTGTCTAGTCTGCATTTTACTTGTTTCCCCACATCAAGTTGGTGTACCTTGCTTTTTTTTTCTTTCCTATTGTTTATTTCTATAATTTGTGAATCAGGCATTAAAACACACTTAGGCCCTATAGCAATGTAGGCCTACACAAGTTCGGAACGAGACTTTTTATCTTTTGACGCGTATTCCGGTCGAATGCCAAAATTGATCGCTCAATGAATCATGCAATGAGAGCAATACTACTTTGATGATACCGATCTCAAGTGGGTATCAGCCAATGAAAAAAGTATTCGCCAGAAATATATTTGCTTCAGTTCAATTTTGTTGAACTCGATAGATATATTTGGTGGGTCACCGTGGGTGGTCTCATATATAACACTTGTGAGGGCTGTCATATTTGTCGTTGCTTCAATCATGTCTTATGTTAGTTAGTTAGTTAGTTATTTATTTATTTATTTATTTATTTATTTATTTATTTATTTATTTATTTATTTATTTATTTATTTATTTATTTATTTATTTATTTATTTATTTATTTACTTATTTATTGACTTATTTATTGACTTATTTATTGACTTATTTATTGACTTATTTATTGACTTATGTATTTTTTATTTTCTTATTTATCTATTGACGCATTCATTTCTTGATTTGCTTTGTAGTTGAAACCTACAAGAAGGTATGGGTCAACCTCCGCGCCGGTTACAGGCAGGTCGTCGTAAATGCCCCGAAAAGCAAATCTGTTTGACTCCTATTTAGACCCATTACAGACATTAAATCATGACAATAGTTCAATTGAGTTTTAGTATTATGATTTTATTAACTTCGTTAAAGAAATTCTCTAAATTTTGCTTACCTTGGTCAACGGGCAATACTTGTTAACAGTCGGGCAACGCTGTGAACTGTAGAAATATATCTTTCTCCGGTTCATAGTTTTATATTCGAAGCCGCATATATTTTGACGACCAAAAAGTATTCGAAGCCGAATATTCGCCTTCGAATATAAACTTTGAACCGGCCTGTGCATGCGGGGACCCGTCATGGCCGACCAAATCCTGACCATGACTTGGCTCGTTGGATTCGTCTATTGTGTCCCCTTTGGAACTTGTGGTTAGTGAAACAACTGAGGTAAACCATTAACCTATAAAGCGCAGTGATTTATAGGGGCCTATAGTGCGATTAGTAGGAGCCTACGCTACGCACGCACAACGCCTAGACGTTGATCCACAAGCCTCGGCATACTTTAGGTCTACAGGTTGTCGCTGACCACTGCGGCCTCACATCATTCCAAAAATCATTTAACAACAAATGGACATTGCTGCTTCAAATTAAACCGGCAACCAAGATCAGCTCCCCTAGTTTCGTACGGGTACGGTTACAACGATACAATTAACAGTAAGTTCTTGTCCAAGGGAAGTTTAAGCTAACTCAATTTTTTCACGAGAGCGCTCTCTAGGCACCACCATAGGGCCTACAGGGTTCGAACCCGCAACCTCTCGCACCATAGTTGAACGCCTTACGGTTTGAGTCAACTTGACTGTAGGGGAAAGTGGGGTAATGCCGGATCCCGGACACATCGATTGCAGCTAAACGGAGAAGGGTGGCACTATTATACTACCTTAGGGTATTAGCTACCTCAAGGTGTACCTCACGTGTACTACTACCAGCGCTTTGGGTCTCGTTTTTCTTTGTGAAAATTACGAAAAAACAGAAATTGTCATTTTTGACTTTTTATCTGAAAAGTGCATTAGCTGGGTGACAATTAATGCGACAAGGGACACAGATGAAGTATGGATGGAAATTATGTTTGATACTTGATTGTTAGCTGGATGTATAAATTTTGGTATCTTAAAAATGGATTAGTAGAACAAGCACTGAAAAATTAAATCGGGACGTGAGGGGTAATCCCGGACACACATGCGTCTCTATACAGATGGGGCAGTGCCGGACACTTGTTATTTCGAAAATATAGACAACAACAACAGCCCCCATAGTTGTATGCTTGAGGTAACAGAAGTACCTAATACGTTCTAGGGTATTATCATCCTACTCCACTTTCCCTCTTAGCAGCAATCATGTGTCCGGGATTACCCCGTGTCCGGCATTACCCCATCATTTTTACCATTTTTTTTAAAATTATAACTTATTAACTATAGATGTTGAGTTATTAAAAACTGGTTACTAGTTAGAACATTACTCCTACTTTGCACTGATATGATTTTCACTGATGAACTTTATTTAATCTTATACCTGTGTAGCCGTAACGAAAGGTGCCCGGGATTACCCCACTTTCCCCTAAACACATAGGCCTACACATTCAGTCATAACGTTTACTCTTACAGCGTACGTGTTTATAATGAATATAGGCCTACCGAGTTTTGAGTATACCGTATAGCATACCGAAACTCTGCTGTTTATAGACGAATCCGACGAACCACATTCCTACACCTCACTGGCGGCCATAGTGAGACACCAACTAACATTACCGTAATTTGCAATAACTCCGAGGTCACACGGGGGAATGTGTGTGGCGAGAGTGAATATAGTTTATAGTGAATATACCGAGTTTTTAGTAGGCCTATAGGCCTAAAGCTGCTACTTGCATATACAAAACACGGCTATATAGGGGCCTACTGTGTATACTATAGTTTAATTATAGTAAGTTTCCGGATATTTTCTGATCGGATGGGCAACACGAGCCGAATTAAACCATAGACAGTAGTCTCTCTACTGTCTATGATTAAACTGGGCCGAGATACATCACGAAATAATTTGTGGTTTTATACTTAAGCCTTTTTTTCAATTCTTAAGCCCACACTTTTAGAACATACCAGATCGACGAGAATGGCGATACTAGAACTGAAACGGTGTTACGAGGGGTAAATTTACTTCAAAACTGCAAGCCGGGCGGCCTCCCGGTTCACCGGCTGTTATGCCAATTGGAGAATTCCACAGAGATGTGGCTACCGGTAAAACGGTAAGAAATCATTCCGAGTATCCCTTTAGGCCTACTAAACATACTAAAAACGAGTAAAATGTTTTGGACTGTTCAATTGCAAGCTCACAGCATGATTAGGGACATGTAAAATATAGGCCTAAAAAGCTTAGACCAACCGTCACGGCTTTATAATGCTGTCGTCTGCTAGCAATGAATTTCCTAATTTATCAACAGCATTTGCTGTAAAGATATAGTTGACTTAGGCCTAGGCCTATATGAATGGCATATCAATCAGCGATCAAACTCATATCAGAATCATCACCTCAACCAAGTTAAGAACCTGCCTGATTTATTGATAAATAAACCAAATTCTCTATTGCATTGGAGTCGTTTTTGGCGCCACTTTCACTGATAAATATATTCGAACGGTTTAGAATAATCTCATATTCGTCTGTGTGCGAGGTTCATAACGATATATGTTAAATGCTTTCCGATCCATGCAGACTTTCACCGAATCGACCGATCATGAACAGGCCATCATTTGGTGGGGTACAAAAAATAACATAACAGTTCCTCTGGATGTACCGCCCTGTGGCTTCCACGGAGAAAAGTGTCCCAGTAAGTTTGTTATCATTTTCTTATCAATATTTTAAGCGTAAATCCGAGCAAAACCAGGGCATCGATCAATTATTTAAGAAATCATGCAGTCGAATTATGTTTAGAGGTGGAATGAATCACCCAAATTTGCCCTTTTAAGGGCACTTTTGCCAAAATGCGCCCAATTGGGCGCATATGTCCCCTCTCAAAACCCGCCCATCGACAAAATCACTGAAAAGGTACCCCAAAACCGCACAACCCCATATATATATACCTTCAAACGTTTTAAGGGCAGAGTAATGGGAGAGAACATGGACCTTTTCGAGCATCATTATTTCTGAATTGTATATCCAAAGTATATAAAACTATACATTTTTGGAAAGGAAATGAGTCAAGGAATCCCATGGTGACGTCAGATTTTTTCAAAAATCTCGAGGTTTTGATAAAATCACAAAAAATCACTTTTTTACCCCAATTTTTTTTCAACTTAAAAAAAAATCAGTTCGGAGTAAAAAAAAATCAGTTAGCTTTTCATGAAGAAGAGACATGAACTTAGGGAAGGTTTTTTTATTTTTTTTAAATTCGTCTCTTTTTTCGAAATATTGAAAAAAACATGTGAAAAAAGTAATTTTGTCATTCTATTCAGCTAAAATTGCACATAATGGTGTATATTTTTGTTTAAAACAAATATTTTGAAAAATGAGAAAACCTTCCCTAGACTTTGATGTAGGGGAGAGCGGGGATTGTTCGCCCTATATTTTTCTGACCAGCCTAGCGATGTCAATTTTAAGGTTAGGGATGACCTGATTAGCCCATGTGAAAGCCCTATGTCATAGCTATATACAGCCACAATCCCAGAACTATAGGCCTTACAATGGCAACAGGATAGAGCAAACAAAAAAGTTTTACAAAGTGGCGAACTTGCCCCATATTGGGGCAGGTTCGCCCATATGGTGGGGTAAGTTCACCCTAATCACAAAAAGGTTTAAACATTGCATAACAATAATATATTAAACTAGATTTCGCGGTTCTCGGGTCGGGCGCTTCTCGTGATAGGCCTATTTCTAATTACCCAAACTCGTTACCCATATACCTGCCCTGACTTTTTAAACTACTAAGAAATGCGTCTCTCAATGATCAAGACCCAAGACACAACTTAATCAACTCTGTTTGTTTTAAAGGTGCGATGCTTACTTCGGTAGGCCTACCCATAATCTGGAAACCAATCATTCGCCTCTTCCAAGCCCTGCCCTGTTACCACATTTAGAGAATCCGAAATTAGTATCTGGACGTGGATATAGTACGTTACTAAAGTAATGAAATCAATCGCGAGAAACGTGAACGCAAAAACGGTTCATAGGCCTTCCGGAAATAGTCATGTTCTTATAAAAAATAGGCCTACATGCACGTGTTTGGTGTGTGCACGTGTTCGGTATCTTAATATTGAAATATGTGTTGAAAATAAGGCCTATAATTATTGGTCCGATGAGATGCACCTGTTAGTCACACTGTAATGCTTTTCCGATGCGCGGACTGTACTCCGCGCACACTCCCGTTGATACTCCGCGATAGCGCACCGCGAGCACGCGATAGTGCAGCGCGAGCACGCGATAGTGCACCGCGTGAACGCGAAACTCGCGGGACGCGAACGCGATAGCGCGCGGACAGAGGACGGACGGACGGACACGCCGTAATTAGTATTAAGATGCAAACATTTAGCAAGAGTATACAGGGCATTCATTCTCTTCTGGGGAGTCACTAAATTTGTTGTAGGGGTCGGGTCAGGGTAAAATGTAGGGGTCCAAAGTGAGCTTAAACGTATCATGTTTACAACTTCGGGGAGATTATGGATTAGGACATAAACGGTGGTATGAGTAATACTCATACCACATAACTTTAAAAAACATGCTTTTCAGTAGTTTGACCTTGTTTAATGGTATAATATAAATATTTTGCATAATACGCTGATAGTGGGGCAGGTCCGCCCTCCAGTTTGGGGTAAGTCCAACCGGGGAAGATGTAGGGCGAACATGCCCCATCCTCAAAAGGGCGAACGTGCCCCTTGTGCACATTTTTGTATTTTCTTCAGGGTATGCAAAATACAAATCGAACAATGAGTTTATAACTGCATTAAATCTTTCACAAATCCGGCACAAATCCCATATGTTCCCAATCCAGATTTCCATTAAAACCATCTGTATTTATGTATCAATGGTAATACAACATTATTAATGCAAGAAAAAAATACGTTTTGGTGTAATTTTTTTGTTTTGGCTGCAGTTCGATGAACACGTCCCTATATGTCGCGTAGCTAATATGAGAAGTTTATAATGACCTATGTCACCTAATTTTGCCATCACCAAGTTCCCCGATAGCCGTAGTGCTGAGAAACAATGGGTGGGCGAACCTGCCCCTAGGGCGAACACTCCCCGCTCTCCCCTACTCTAAACGATAGTGCAAAAAGTTTACCTTTTGCTTGCATATTTTTCGAGTTATCTTGTCACAAAAATCGTGCAATATTGTCAAAAGTGAACTATGAGAAATCGACGTTTTAGTAAAAAAATGTCAAAATTATGCACAAAATGTCCTTATATTTTAAAACGGCAAGACTTTTACGCTTGTAAAAGCTGTACCTGGTGCATGGTCTTAATGTGCATCTTTTTGCAACAATGAATTTATAATATCTGCTTTTAGTGCGCCAAAATTCAAAATAATTAAAAAATCTAAGTGACATTTTCACTGCAAATTTGTGTTTTGTTTACACCGCATTTGCCGGCGTTAAAACATACCGAATGCGCCTTGACTGCGTTGGACATACGCGCAGAGTTGCGCCGCGTCACGCGATGCGATTCGCGCGCGTAATCACAATATTTTGCATTCGCGCATTTCTGACTCATTATTTCCCGCCAATTTACTAAGCTGTCTTGAGCCATGTGACTTTTTAGAGTTGAAAAGAGTGAAATAAATCAAGCAAAAATACGTGTAAAAATTAACAAGTTGTATTTTATCAGTTTCAAGTGAAAGAATACATCTTAGTGTTGATAAATATCAAGAAATCTCAAATTCGGGGGTGGACGAATGTGTCTTCCATTACTCTGGCCTTAAGAACATTTCCTGGGTTGGTGTTTCCTCAATTGTCACTGAATGAAATGGGCCTTTCAGTACTTTTGACGCTGAAGGTCCTAAAGATTTGCCACAATATTGTTTTCCAATCATTACAAGAAATGCTTTAAAAATGACTTAATACTTGATTAATGATTTTTCTTTTTCCTAGAATACGGTCTCGGCTTGGGTCTTGGCATTCCTTTGTTTATACTTGTAGTTGGTGGCATAGTCGGATATCAATATTACAGGTAGGCCCTCCAGAATACAATGCGTATATAATAGTTTGGGTGGGTGTTTTTTTCCCAGAATATCCACACTAGAATACTAAATTTCATGCCTACGTTTAAGGGCTGGGGTATGAACGTTTGGACAGTATTTATTGTGGGACATTAGAGCACATCAGACATATCGAATTGCATTCTGAATACGAAGAATGTCATTCTGATATCAAATAATTTTGATTTTTTGAAATTCGCAATTTAATACACATTTTATGGCAAATCATTAAAATTGATATTTTTGATATTTAACAGTACTTGAAGTAAACTTTATATATCTGATGATTTATACTTAAAGTGTATGTAGGTGGGATGAAAAGCCGACGATCAATTGAAAATTTTGACCTTTCGTATTGAAGATATGGATTTTTTTCCCAAAACACCAAAAAAAATTAGGTCTTTTTGGGAAAAAATCCATATCTTCAATATGAAAGGTCAAAATTTTCAATTGACCGTCGGCTTTTTCCTCCCTGCTACATACACTTTAAGAATATGTCATTAGATTTATATAATTTACTTCGAGGACTGTTATATATCAAAAATTTGAAAAATATCAAATTTTTATAATTTGTCATAAAATTTGTATTATAGGCTATTGTGATTTTCAAAAATGAAAATTATTTGATATCAGAAAGACATGCTTCGTATTCAGAATGCAATTCGATAGGTCTGAGGTGCTCTCATGTCCCACAAAAATACTGTCGAAACGCAATAAATGCTCATTTTAGATCCCTTAACAGCAGGATTAAAAAAATACAGTTGCATGCATTGTGGTTTTTTGCTGATATTTACTGAAAAAATGAAGATTATTGCTTTTCATTTGGTCGAGAAAATATATTTTAACGTGAAAAGGTGTAACTCACAATTTTTCAACATAGAATTTAATCGGTTCTGAGTGGATGTGCATATTGACCTTTTCCCCCTCTATCCCACAATGCACCATTCCAGGGGGTAATTGTATGACGTAATTCATCAACCTCGTAGATCGTGTGCATGATGGGAAATAGGGAAAAAGGCGTGGCGCACGGTCGCAAATGACGACTCTGACATCAGAGGTATGCCCGCAAAGGCTTATGGGATATTTCGGATAGATGAATTGAGAGATTTTGATTTCTTTCTGTAAATAACTGTCTGTGTTGTGATTTACCGACATCGCCTAATCACATAAGCTTAGAATATTTAAATGATACAAGTAAAACATTTGTAATAAACCGCTAATGATATGCTTGCCATCGTTATTAATTTACAGAAAGAAAAAATATGAAGCTGACTTGGACAGTTTGGTGTGGAAAGTGAACTGGGACGACATCCAGACCCAGGGCAAACAAGGCAACTCGCAAGGATTTTCAATGAAGAGTATGGTAATTGTCAAATAAACAAATATAATCTATCAGCTTCTTGCATTATTATGAAGGTCTATGGCAAACAAACGAAATGTTTTCACGAGGTTTGGTTGTTTGTTTGTTTTAAAAACGGTCGCTCCGTGTGGAGACATGCTTGGGTCCTGATGGGACCAGGCTCAAACAAAATGCTCAAACCAGGCTAAAAAGCCTATATTTACATGCTGGCCTACGAGGTGGTGGTATCCAGAGTTGTACTAAGTCAAGAAATTGAAGCGTCATTGTATACATCTCTATGAGGAAATTGGACAAATTCCTCATATCTATATATTACAGTCTCTATTATTTATTTCGCATGCAGGTCGTAAGTGCCATTTCTGTGATAACCAACCAAGAAACCCAGCAGATCTTCACCAAGATCGGCACGTGGCGGGTAAGTTCAGTTTTGAATAGAAAAAATTATGCCTAAGTATAGCAGCTATAATTCTCCGGAAAGACCCCTATTTTTGGATTTTGCAGGTCCGAAAGACCCCCGGGAAAGTCCCCTTATATTTGACCAAAATATAGCTCCGAAAGACCCTTGATTTTGATAATTTCAGCTCTAAAAGACCCCAAAATTGCTCATTCCTCTATTTCAGGTTTTTCAGGCGATTTTCAACCAGAAAGCCAAGAAAGACCTTTGATTTTGACTGTCCGCAGCTCAAAAAGTCCACATTTGTATACTTCTTCGCAGCTCCGAAAGATCCCCTTTTACCGGTACGCCGTCAGCTCCCAAAAGACCCATCCTCAAAATTCCGGGGGAACATACCCACCAAATGTTTTTGATGTGCCCCCCGGAGTTTTCTTTCACACATGTTTTCATCAAATGAATTGACCTTTTCGGTGTACTCGCAAAGGCTTATGGGATTTACCTAAAAGGTCAATTATAGAACCGATTCGGAGAAATTATATTTGAAAGTTATGTTTCATAACATTATATTTGCCGCTATTTTTGGTGTTGTCTACTTTATATAGGGTAACATCTGTGCTCTCAAAGTAGTGAACAAACACCACATCGATCTCACACGGAATGTGCGCAAAGAACTCAAAATGGTAAGCATAAGAGTCGTCGTCAACAAAGTTACGATTTAATATCATTTGAATATGTAGTGCAATACTAAAAGTAAAATGATCGTTAATTAATCCTAACACTCCCAGGTACTAAAAATACTACATGATAATAATTATATGCATTGCTTGCTTGCATTACATGCACGTGAAGTGATGATGCAATCACTAAGTGATAATATCATGCGCGCTTTCGTTGGCCGCGCCAACGAAAGACCCGTGGCTACCGAGTAACACACAACGTCATATAACGTTATCACAACGTCTTTACGTAGTGACAACGTTGTCAACATTATATGACGTTGTGTGTTCGCGGATGCCGACCTAATGCTTGGCACGCGAGGGGTCTCGGATTCAAATCCCGACCAAAGCAAACAACTTCTAATGTTTGTATTTCCCCCACATTTTTCATAAAAATATCAGATTATGATTGGGCCTACTCTTTTAATTTCAGATGCGAGATATACGTCATGACAACGTCTGTCCATTCATCGGCGCATGCGTAGATCGGCCACACATCTGTATTTTGATGAATTACTGCGCGAAGGGAAGTCTACAGGTAAGCCGCATAACCATTTAAAGGTTCTGTTGATGATATTTCACCTGCCCGGGTCTCATGTTACTTTAAATTACCGATAGTGTAGAAATCAACTTTCTGTGCCGAAAGAAGGCACGGCGTGCGGTGTCAAGTGGTCAGGAATATTTTGTGAACTGAGTATATAGGCCTAATCTTGGGCCTAATACTGGTAGCTGCCGGTTATACACTATGACTAATGGTAGGTCTCAGTACGTATATACCCAAACCTGAGCAAACTCAGGCACAAGACTGAGTAAACTGAGTTTTACAAATAAATCGCCCTCTTACAATGCACCAAACGGCTCAAATGCTGTCTTTTAGGCAACATTGATAGCATGCAGACAGCATTGCAATTATCAAGCCATACTGCAGTTACTGTCCGTTTTCCTATACACAATACACAGTGCTCTCACCATTGACGTGTGACCTCAACAAATGATGTATGTTGGGAGAATGGACACTTGCCTAGTTAACATCACTGTGTGAAAAATAACCAGCCAATATTTTATTTATTCTCCAAAACTTCTAGCAAATATATTTCTCTAACATGACCTAAAATTACAGCTATGTTAGATGTTCAGAAATGGTCGCACTTTTGTAAAATATGAGTGAGGGCAAGGCATAGCTAGCCAACTCCCCGTGTTAATTGAATGGAGATTTGACCGAAAATATTGGTATCGGACCGCTCACTTCTGAAGGATGCCACAAAAAACGGTAAAAGCTACATTTAAATTATTCTAAATAGGTTCTAGAAAATAAAGTTTTGTAACATGTCCTAAATTTTTAGCTAATTTAGATGTTTGGAGAGGGTCGCACTTTTGTGTTTTAGGAAGGATATGTAAACGACAGATAACACCAAAAATATGAAGAAATTATTTCCAAACCGTGTTAAGTCAACAATCATTATGTTGCTCATTTTGAAGAATGCTGGTTAACAAAAAGCAGGTCTTTGTCTCATTTCGTGAACAATGGTACACATACCATTGTTTCCTTTCGTTTCCTTTATAATCGGTTACCCAACTGAAGCTGTAATACCAGCTTTATTGCGATGTCGCACATTGAAAACAGACACTTGTACACAACCAGAGAAGATCTGATTTAATCAGTTGAGCTGCTTCAATGAGTGTTATCTTGGTTTAATAGCTTTTAATGGGGTTTAAGTCCTGCAAAGGTCGAGATGAATTCTACTGTAGACATGACTGCATCATGCCCGGGTTTGACATCTCGCATAAGATTCTATATGTTAGGGCTAATATTGTGATAATCTCATTCGTCCCCATGAGAAATATGACGATTTGTATGTCGTCAGGGATATGAGCTCTTTACAGCAGTTAAAATGTGCAGGTCCTGGTTTATACCATGATTTTATTTACGTCATAACAGGATATTCTGGAGAATGACGACATCAGACTTGACAACATGTTTATGGCATCACTGGTGGCCGATCTTCTGAAAGGCATGATCTACCTGCATTCTACAGATATCGGCTCTCACGGTAATCTCAAGTCATCCAACTGCGTGGTGGACAACCGATGGGTTTTGCAGATCACAGACTACGGATTGGAAGAATTCAAGCGCGGGGCCAAGGAGGATGAAGATCTGGGCGAATACGCCAAACTCCGCTGTAAGTTATTTGTTTCATATTACATGATATGATACGTAAATTCAGAAAGCAGAAGGCCAATCACGAGTGTCATATGAAATGTTTTTAAAATTTTTCCAAATTTTAACTCATATTCTTCTCCATTCAGCCCAGCTATCCGTAGCTCCAGAACTTCTGCGCATGGCAAACAACCGACCTACTCTCGGCACCAAAGCAGGTGACGTTTACTCCTTCGCCATCATCTTGACGGAGTTGTATTCAAGAGCAGAGCCGTATCACTTGAACGAGGAGGAGCCGGATGGTATGTAAAGCATAACGGGGCAATGCAACATGGGAGGGTAAGGATTCATAGCGGCCCGCGTAGCAGTTCTGTCCCCGCTTTGCGCTACTAAGGTTCCGGGTTCGAGCCCCGACCGTTCGCAGACGACTTTACGTGCATTTTGGTTTCCAATCCATACTCATTCTTGCAGCTTTTCTACGGGTTCACCGGTTTCCTTTTGTTTCCAAAACCAGGCTTTACCCTGAATATAATTGATCTTCGTTGTCTCTCGTATTGAATATGATTACAAGTTGGTTGGAAAATCATCAGCGCAAATGGCTTGAGTAACCGATATCGATAATTGCAATTAAAAAAACACCCAACCTAACCCGACGCAGCTTTCTAGACCAAAACAAATCACTTATAATTATGCAGATCATTGGACCTATGATAGATGTGTGCTGTTTTCTTTCGACTCCATGTTGCAGAAATCATCCAAAAGTTATCGCTGGAACATCTCCACCGTACCGACCACTACTGAACGAGGTTAATGAAGTTGCACCCGAGTGCGTGTTGACATGCATCCGTGCTGCCTGGGCAGAGGATCCTCTCGATCGACCGAACATGTTACAAACAAGAGAAATTCTTGCTCCTCTACAGAAAGGATTGTAAGTCGTCAATTACTTCATTTTATATAAATTGGAGCGTGCAATATTTACGACAGGAGGAGAGTGTGGATCTGATTATGTTTTATTTGAACCATGAGTGGGAATGCTAAGTTTTAATCGAGAAAAAAGGGGGGGCGAAATCTGTTGTCAATATAGGCCTAACCGGTTTGATACACAATTCACAGGAAGCCAAACATCCTGGACAACATGATTGCCATCATGGAACGTTATACTAACAACCTGGAGGAACTCGTGGACGAGCGCACAGCAGAACTGCGCAAAGAGAAGGCCAAGACCGAACAGCTTCTGCATCGCATGTTGCCACCGTAAGTGACCGTCTTTTTTTCAATACCCGCTGTTGTAGTTACTTGCATAATAATATTTCAACATTTCTTCAAAATAAGGGAACTGATTCCAAGTTTTGTGTGTTTTCCTAGTAGAGCCTATCATTTGGGACACGCTGGAAGCAACTGAACTTCGGAAATAATAGTCCTCCTTCTAAGTAAAATACAAAGGAAAAACCTCTCAAGTCGTATTTGCTTATTCCAAAAACGCCTGTCTCCTAATTAGGAAAATTTTCCCATCGGCGTAGCGTCGTAGGGGCACGTACTCTTCACCCCCCAAATCGATTTGAAAATTGCCGAAAAATTGCTTGTGCCCTCAATCAGGCCCGGCACCACCCAATCATGACATACGGGTCAGAAACGGCAAGTAACATTTTACCCCCAACCCTCGAAAGGTCATTTTTTTGATATAGGCCTAATACCGATTTTGTGCGCACACCGACAAACAGGGGACATAAGTTTATACTTCGGTCATGTTTGAGATTCTTGGAGGTTAGCGTGGTGCAGGCCTGCAGTGGGTATGGGTGCGTTGTTATGAAATTTTACTCGCTGGGTCCATGTGTAAATTACTGTTATTTTATGCGTGTGAATCACCACCACAGATCTATTGCATCGCAGCTGATGAAGGGTATCTCCGTCTTGCCCGAAGCTTTCGACATGGTAACCATCTACTTCTCTGACGTCGTTGGTTTCACAGCACTCTCCGCAGCCAGTACACCTATTCAGGTACATCGTGAATACAAGAACACATAATAAGAAAACATCAAACACAATTTCATCTAATTTAAAACACGTCCGCAAATATGGAACTGCGGTTTCTAATTTCACTATCAAAAAGTAGAGATTTAGGGCAAACGGACACCCGCAGATACGAATATGAAATCATCATTAATAGTGAGGGAGTGAGAGCCCTAGATAGGGTGTCTGCTGGAATTAATTCCTCAATCGACAATTTTTGTACTGGTAGACGTGGCTTCAATTATTCAATCACATATCCAAAATCGACCAAAATCCACCCTGGGCAAAAAAATATCTACAGGCATTTGAAAATCACTATTTTACAGTAAAAATACACAAATCACGAACGTTTCCGACTATTAAGCCGCATTTACGCAAACATGGTTAACGCGTCCACGCTTACTGTTTTGTATTTGCGTTCGCGCAACAAGTGAGCGTGTTGGCGTTGCATACTGCGTAAACCAGAGCGTCACATCACACAACACACGAAGTCGGTGTCTAAATTGATCGCCACCTTGTGCAATAATTTGTCGCTCGGGTGACATAGTGGCGTATCAACAAAATGGCCATTTTGAGATAATCACGTTTAAAGTTTTTGCAACTTTTACCCATTTGTCATACCTGAATCAAAATGTCCCCATTTGTTGAATGGATACGAAAAAATAAATATTTAAGTAATACATTTTATGTAAAAATACATTGATGTCATTCACCAATTAATTGTAATTAGGCCTAGTCATTAAACCTATGCCTATACGTCATTATAGTATAGGCCTACTAAACGTCTAATCAATTTAGACCTTACATAGGTCTATAAATAAGCCCATAGCTAATACGGCCTAAATAAATACAAACTTATCAGAACGGTCGACAAGAATGTCAAAAAGTATAGGACTTTGTTATGAAAAAGTTATGATAGGTTTACAACTACATGGTAGAGGCCAGCCTAGATCGGTAGGCCTATATCAGACATTACAAGAAGCCTTCAACGGAAATTAATAATTATCTAGACCTAAGTATCTCGTGGATTGGCTTTCTCTCATATCCCCTCTTTTTTGCATTCTTTCCGTGCACTTTTATTCCGTTTTTTAACCAGTTGGTTCGATAACCATTTAGCATGTTTAGTTTAATACCTAATAAGTCTAAAACCATTGGTCTAATAAATTATAACCCATTTCGTCTACAAACCACTTGGTCTACAAACCATTTGGTCCAACAAGCATTTAGTCTGCTAACAGTTTGGTTGAAATTTGATTAAAATAATTGTTGGCAATATTATCCGATATCAGTTTAATAGGTCCTTATGGTAATTTAATGTTATTTTGTTTTCGGGAAGAAATGTAAGCAAGAGTTATTAAACGTGAACACAGGGCCGTCGCTATAGACCAATATGATTGGGGGTGTACAGCATGTTTTGCCGACGGAAATATATGTGAATTGTACACCCAATTTTTTGTGTGTGTGTGTGTGTGGGGGGGGGTGTTAGCGGTCCAATTTGTTTCCGACATTTTTTTAATTAGTAACTACTATAACCATGATAACATTAACAATAGGCCTACGTTAACAACACAATTTCGTAACACATTATACACATTAATCTTTTACATGACTCTGCCGACAAACACATAGCTTTGACTACATTTGCCGACAATCGCATGGTTTTGACAGCACAGTCCATTTTTGCCGACAAAAATTGTGTATTGGGAGGGGGGTATCACACCCCATACCCCCCTTCTAGCGTCGCCCCTGCGTGAACGTAGCCTATTAGGCCCTATCATATTGATTTGATTGAAATGTTATCGCTCCATGAAATTGAGTCACTGACAATCGATGGCGGTTAAAACAACCTTGCATGCTCAAATATTATTTCTAAGCGAAAGTTGACGGAACTTAGTTTAACCTATAGCTTTAGGGGTACTACACCCCTGGCCAATTTTGTGCCTATTTTTGCATTTTTCTCAAAAATTATAGCGCATTAGTGGTAAGTAAGATATGTATATTATAGAGGCCAGGACTACAACTACTGTACTGAAAATTCAGCAACTCAAGGCAAGTAGTTATTGATTTATTGATCAAATATTGGTTTTCCTCATTTTGACTGTAACTCCACAACTGTTGTCTGTGCTGAAATAAAATTTCAAGTGCAGTAGTTGTAGTCCTTGCCCCTATAATATACATATGTTACTTGTCACCAATGCGCTATTATTTTTGAGAAAAATGCAAAAATAGGCACAAAATTGGGCAGGGGTGTAGTACCTCCTTTATAGATTTATTTGTAGGCCTACAAGGACAGATTTGTAGTAGGATTGAAGTAAAAAACGATTAGATTTTTATGATTGACAAATCCAGTTTCTACTCTACTTCCTCTAGACTTTAACCATCTTGGCAGTTCATGCTTTACGAGGGAAAAAGTGGTCAATCGGGATACGGGCTACCGGACCGGGGTACCGTACTACACGCTACCCTGATAGGCCTACGATCCACTTAAAAGAACCAAACATCATGGAAGGTTTTGTGATCAGCCTAATTAGAGGGGCCCTACCCTCCCAGACAGAACAACAAAATAACTAAGCCCTTGTCTTTTTTTCAGACATAAATTATTGTAGGCCTATACGCTAAAACAGCCCTAAGTTTATTTGTATTTGCACCAATTTTGCGATCATTTATAAGAAATAAGACGAGAGACATGTTTTTTGGTTTTTTTTTAAATATTAGACCTAGTGGGCTATAGCAGGCAGCGTATAGGTGCATAATATAATATTATTTAGACTAATACTAAATACGACACCTTCGAAATATCTTTTAAGCTATTATGCTAAAATTCCCAATTAATAATCCGCAAATCTAAGCTAATCTATTGGCAAAACAACGTAAACAGTCCGCCGTCAATGAATGGCAAAATATATGCAATCAATGCTGCGAACCGTGTGTCAGCGGAAGGATAATAAATAAAATGTGAGTCAGCGCGGTAAACGGTGTATGCGCACTATACGCAAAATTTGTCGCTCATGTGTCAGCGCGTAATGCCGTCGCGATAGCCGCGTGCGACCACGCTTCGCAATTGTATTTTGATTTACGTCTTCGGAATTAAACTTGCCCAAAGTTAGAATAAGTGCAACTTTCAAAGGGTTATAAAAAAATTTGCCCAAGGTAGATTTTAGTCGATTTTTGTTATACAATACTACAATATACTCTGCATCCATTGATACAAAAATCGTCGATTGAGGAATTAATTCTACCTAAACTGCCTTCACTCCCTGACTATAAGTTATAATGATAAATGTCTGACTTTATGATTCTTCTGTTACCATGGTTACTGGACTATTATGTTCTTATTTCTAAACGTGTCCTTCGCTTCATCGCCTATACAGGTTGTCAACATGTTGAATGGCTTGTACACTATGTTCGATGCTATCATCTCAAACTATGACGTCTACAAGGTAAGTACGGCAGCAAAATGTAGAAAAGTGCAATCTATTTCTTGTTGAACAGCTCTTTTCAGAGCCAACATATCATTATAGCAAAAGAAAGAAATTGTCAACTGAACAGATCAAAGAAGATTTAAATTGTCATTCAACACATTAATTCTGTGGTCATAGTGGTTGAGATACTAGTAGTTGCCTCAATATTTTGATGTATGCAACACATATCCTCATCAGGAGGGCTCCCAGGCCCGTACGCAGGATTTCATTTGGAGGGGTGCTGATTTTGAAAAGTGGACTTTTTTCAAAAGGGGGCGATTTTGTGAAAAGTGGACTTTCTTCCCAAAATTTGGACCTTTTTTTGTCCAAAAAAGGCGTAAAAAACCTAAAATTTTTGGACTTTTTGTATATTTTGGCACCCCCGCACCCCCAGGCTCCAATGGGAATGATGAACTGATTGAGTTGTATGCCGTCTCAGTTCCTTTGATGTCCGTTCTTTTCATCGGATTAGGAGTTCAAGTCCTTGATCACGGTTGAGCGCTGGAGTGTTTTTTTTTTCAATGGCCTTCCGCACTTGACAGGGGTATTCTCTGTTATTCACCGTTCAAAACCTTTGACATTTTCCCAGTCAATTTGAAGGGTGGATTCAGTGCTTAGTTCAGACACGGCAGATAATGTCCTGCTGGGGGCAGTGGATTTATGTTCCGATCAATAGAAAGGACATCAAAGGTCTAGAGAAGGACGTTCAGATTTATTTTCAACTCCATCAGTTCGTCATTGGAGGCCGCCGGACGGAAATGTGTGAGGGCGAGCATGTTTTGTTCCGGTTGCGCACTAAGCACGCGAATGCAGACTATTTTAGCTCAAAATGAAGGTGAATTTTGCTATTTGATGGGCTAGTACTTTGTTTATCTACCATATACATGGTTATAACTAAACCGATCTCTTCAAGTAAAGCATGTAGTCTGAACAGCTCTTTTTAGAGCCATCATTACCAAAGATAAGGAATAATACTGATCAAGGTACTCATAAGCATTTAATCTTTACCATACAGTGTACCATTGTTCTTTTTATAGTACAGGACAAAAGTCACATATTTTTGCCCCCTCCCCCCAAAACAAACAAACCCCACCTAAAAGCATCAGCTATACGATGAGACAACTCGTTATTCATTGTTTTTCTCCCTTTCCGTACAGGTGGAGACCATTGGTGATGCCTACATGTTGGTATCCGGTTTGCCGATTCGTAACGGGAAAATGCACGCAGCACAGATCGCTTCTGCTTCCTGGCATCTGCTAGAAAACATTCCCCACTTCATTATACCTCATAAACGTGACTATAAGATCAGGCTCCGTATCGGTATTCATTCTGGTAAGTTTCTCAACTTTCTTGTGACGAAAACCACAAACATACGCGAATATATTGGGACACTAGCATGCATTCCACGCATTCCCGGCCGCTTAATTTCTTTCTGCAACCATAATGGGCCGCTGCGACCATAATGGGCTGCTGCGACCATAATGGACTGCTACAACCATAATGGGCTGCTGCAACCAGTCTTGAGTCTTGAGTCTTGAGTCTTGAGTGATGAACTCCTGTTAAGCGAGGCTTTTCCTAGGAGAGCTGTGCTGTGCATACGTGCCAAATTCGGTGCTCAAAAAAACATCGACAAAAGTGCGAGTAAAATAATGGACTGCTGCAACCATAATGGGCCGCTGCAACCATAATGGACTGCTACAACCATAATGGGCTGCTGCAAACATAATGGACTGCTACAACCATAATGGGCTGCTGCAACCATAATGGACTGCTGCAACCATATTGCGACCATAATGGACTGCTTCAACCATAATGGGTCCTTGCAACTACAATGGGCTGCTGCAACTATAATGGGCTGCTGCAACCATAATGGGCCCTTGCAACTATAATGGACCGTTGCAACCGTAATGGGCCGTTGCAACCGTGATGGGCTGCTGCAACCATACTGGGCCGTTGCAACTATAATGGGCCACTGTAGCCATAATAGGCCGCTGCAACCATACTGGGTCGTTGCAACTATAATGGGCCGCTGCAACCACAATGGGCCGCAAGTATATACACACCTTTTGGGTTATGGTTAGGCCGGTTAGGGTTAGCATATTGTGGCCCATTATGGTTGCAGAAAGTAACTACGCTCTCCGGCCATGTATTTATTTTCTGCGACCATAAAGAGCTTTCACTTATTGCGGCCCATTATGGTACAATAAAACAGTATGTAACAGAATTCCCCTAAAATTTATTTTCGGTTTTTGGTGCTACCCATAGGGTATTATTACATTTCTGACAGTAATGAATTCACTTTTTCTTTGATATTTTTAAGGCTCATGCGTTGCTGGCGTAGTAGGTTTGACCATGCCTCGTTACTGTCTCTTTGGCGATACCGTCAACACCGCGTCGCGTATGGAGTCCAACGGAGAAGGTAAGTTTGGAAGTTCATTTTCTCATATGTCAACTTTTTGTGTTGAATGTTCGATTGATAGAACGGTTTCATCGAGATTGAACTTTCCATACATCCTCTTTAATGAATTATACTGGGAGAAGTTTCTGATCCACTTCTGTGACGTCATGCTATATTGTTTCTTCGCTCCATTATTTTGTATGAATGGGGCGATCGGATCCTTGAAAATATAACAAGAGGAAATCTTCGTGCAATACGGTAGGCCTGCGAATTGATTTGAATCGAGAGAATTTAATGTCACAATAAATTTACATTTTCTTAAACCATCAGCACTTAGAATTCACGTCAGCCCGTGGTGCAAGGAGATTCTCGATGAAGTCGGTGGATACCAATTTGAGGAACGTGGTCTGGTAGCAATGAAGGTAAAGTCAAATTGAAGACCTTATCGTTATTATTAAAACTTTATGTATACATGGTAAACATGTTCAATTTTGTAAAATTGCTCTTCCACATGGTCGCGTTAAAACATTAATATACGTTTAAGTTAATTGTATCATTATTAAGGGATCTAAAATGAGCGTTTATTGCGTTTCGACAGTATTTTTGTGGGACATGAGAGCACCTCAGACCTATCGAATTGCATTCTGAATACGAAGCATGTCTTTCTGATATCAAATAATTTTCATTTTTGAAAATTACAATATAATCTAAATTTTATGACAAATTATAAAAATTTCATATTTTTCAAATTTTTATATATAACAGTCCTCGAAGTAAATTATATAAATCTAATGACATATTCTTAAAGTGTATGTAGCAGGAGAGGAAAAAGCCGACGGTCAATTGAAAATTTTGACCTTTCATATTGAAGATATGGATTTTTTCCCAAAAAGACCTAATTTTTTTTGGTGTTTTGGGGAAAAAATCGATATCTTCAATACGAAAGGTCCAAATTTTCAATTGATCGTCGGCTTTTCATCCCACCTACATACACTTTAAGTATAAATCATTAGATTTATAAAGTTTACTTCAAGTACTGTTATATATCAAAAATATCAATTTTAATGATTTGCCATAAAATGTGTATTAAATTGCGAATTTCAAAAATCAAAATTATTTGATATCAGAATGACATTCTTCGTATTCAGAATGCAATTCGATATGTCTGATGTGCTCTAATGTCCCAAAATAAATACTGTCCAAACGTTCATACCCCAGCCCTTAAAGACTTTGTGGCAGAATATTACATCACCAACTACCCCCACGCACCCGACCCAACTAACCAAGACTCGTAATATACATATTTCCATTTTGCTTGACAAAACCAAGTGAATTTTTACTCACTACAATATTTCGTCCTTCATATCGGAGGAACATATCAGTTATACCTGAAGAAGTCCTCTGATGTGTATGTGAAGGACGAAATAATGTAGCTAGTAAAAATTCACTTTTTTGTCAAGCAAAATGGAAATAATTATTACGAAGTCTTGGTTAGTTGGGTAAAATCTTGTAAAGAGGGGTAGTTGGGTTTTTGGTTCAAAGTTTATTTCTTTTCCATCAAAAACACATTGCTTGCTTGAGTTATGTGGGTTTGCTTGTTTGTTTTGTTGGTTGTGTCTTTTTTGGTTAATTTATTTTCTTGAGTGTTTTGAGTTTTGTTTTTAAACATTTCTTTAAGTTTGAATAATAATGTAGATATTTGTTAACAATAGGTTATCAAAGCATGTACTGATGAAAGTATCGGTTTTTAGTACAATGTGAAACTAATACGTTCTGATGTTGTTTCGTTTTATATCATGTTTAGGGAAAAGGTGAGATTAACACCTACTGGCTCACAGGACAAGACCCATCCTACAAAATCGAGAAGAACTTGCCACCAAAGCAGATTCTGGATTAAACCCTGTATTTTTTACTTACTCTTCATATTTTTACTCATTTTCAATTGAAAGGATTTATCTGGTTTAATTGAAATTAGACGAATGATTATGATTGCTTGGAAATTTGTTAATGAGAATTACACCTTAATTTGTGATTGGTATAGGTTCTGCTTTTCAAAAGCACATAAAATGTTCATTTAGTACAAGGGATAGTAATTATATTATAGGTAGCGACGGACTGACATATTTTTTTTAAACTTTGCTCAGAGCAAGTTTAAAACTTAATATTTTACATTTACGTATATATTTTGTATGTAATCCTGATTTTCTTATTCAAATAAGGCTAACACAATATTTTTTCATCGATGAATTTCATCAGAATGTTTGATGCCTTTCAAAAACAAATTCATTTTGTCATCTG
Source organism: Amphiura filiformis (assembly GCF_039555335.1). Classification (NCBI taxonomy): domain Eukaryota; kingdom Metazoa; phylum Echinodermata; class Ophiuroidea; order Amphilepidida; family Amphiuridae; genus Amphiura; species Amphiura filiformis. Next base: position 62,403,123 of record NC_092639.1, on the reverse strand, counting down.
GACACAATATTTTATACATTTTGTGTATTTTATTTGATTTTCTTATTTCAAAAAGGACTGAAATAATATTTTATTGATGAATTTCATCAGGATTTTTAGTGCTATTATAATAATTCGTTTTGTCATCTGGAAACAATCGAATGTATTTTATCTTGATTTTCTTATTTTGAATAGGGTTAAAAGAATATATATTTTATCACTGATTTTCATCACAATTTTTGTGCTCATTAAAAAGATTTAATTTGTCACCTGTGGACCATCGTTTGGAATTATATCTGGATGTATGAACAAATCATAATATATAACATATGTCAATAAAAAACTGATCGTGCAACAATTGTTTATTTGTTGTTATTTTAGCATCTCTATAAGACAGAGTTTTGAACATGTTATCTTACCATATCTCGGTGCGTCTCTAGCACAACTTTGAACATAATGTTATTTTACCGTATCCCGGTGCATCTCTATATAAAGCAACTTTGAACATATGTTATTTTACCATACCCTGGTGCATCTCTATATAGCACAACTTTGAGCATAATGTTATCTTACCACATCCCGGTGCATCTCTATACAAGACAACATTGAACATAATGCTATTTTACCACATCCCGGTGCATCTCTATACAACACAACTTTGAACATAATGTTATCTTACCATATCCCGGTGCATCTCTATACAACACAACTTTGAACATATGTTATCTTACCATATCTCGGTGCATCTCCATACAACACAACTTTGAACATAATGCTATTTTACCATATCCCGGTGCATCTCTATACAACGCAACTTTGAACATAATGCTATTTTACCATATCCCGGTGCATCTCTACACAACACAACTTTGAACATAATGTTATTTTACCATATCTCGGTGCATCTCTATACAGCACAACTTTGAACATAATGTAATTTTACCATATCCCGGTGCATCTCTATACAACACAACTTTGAACATAATGCTATTTTACCATATCCCAGTGCATCTCTATACAACACAACATTGAACATAATGCTATTTTACCACATCCCGGTGCATCTCTATACAACACAACTTTGAACATAATGTTATCTTACCATATCCCGGTGCATCTCTATACAACACATTTCAATATCTATGCCTTCACGGAAACTTGGTTTAGATCTAACTGTGACGCAAATCTCATTGATTTGGAAGGTTACACTTCTGTTAATTCTCATAGAACCGATCAAAGAGGGGGAGGGGCTTCTCTTTTTATTGATAACAACATAGAGTTCATGATTAGAGATGATCTTACCATCAAGTGTGATAACTGCGATTTTATGTTCACAACTTTGAACATATGTTATCTTACCATATCTCGGTGCATCTTCATACAACACAACTTTGAACATAATGCTATTTTACCATATCCCGGTGCATCTCTATACAACGCAACTTTGAACATAATGCTAACTTCCCGGTGATCTCTATACAACACAACTTTGAACATATGTTATCTTACCATATCTCAGTGCATCTCCATACAACACAACTTTGAACATAATGCTATTTTAATACCATATCCCGGTGCATCTCTATACAACACAACTTTGAACATGTTATTTTACCATATCCCGGTGCATCTCTATACAACACAACTTTGAACATAATGCTATTTTACCATATCCCAGTGCATCTCTATACAACACAACTTTGAACATAATGTTATCTTACCATATCCCGGTGCATCTCTATACAACACAACTTTGAACATATGTTATCTTACCATATCCCGGTGCATCTCTATACAACGCAACTTTGAACATAATGCTATTTTACCATATCCCGGTGCATCTCTATACAACACAACTTTGAACAAATAATGTTATCTTACCATATCCTGGTGCATCTCTATACAACAAACTCTGTCTGAACATAATGTTATCTTACCATATCCCGGTGCATCTCTATACAACAAACTTTGAACATATAATGTTATTTTACCATATCCCGGTGCATCTCTATACAACACAACTTTGAACATAATGTTATTTTACCACATCTCGGTGCATCTCTATACAACACAACTTTGAACATAATGCTATTTTACCATATCTCGGTGCATCTCTATACAACGCAACTTTGAACATAATGTTATTTTACCATATCCCGGTGCATCTCTATACAACACAACTTTGAACATATGTTATCTTACCATATCCCGGTGCATCTCTATACAACACAATTTTGAACATATAATGTTATTTTACCATATCCCGGTGCATCTCTATACAACACAATTTTGAACATATAATGTTATTTTACCATATCCCGGTGCATATACAACACAACTTTGAACATAATGTTATTTTACCATATCTCGGTGCATATCTATACAAGACAACTTTGAACATAATTATAATGTTATCTTACCATATCCCGGCACATCCCTATACAACACAACTTTGAACATAATGCTATTTTACCGCATCTCTACACAACACAACTTTGAACATATGTTATCTTATCATATTCCGGTGCATCTGTATACATATCAACTTTGAACATGTTATTTTACCGTATCCTAGTACGCCTCTATATAACACAGCTTTGAACATGTTATTTTACCAAATCCTGGTGCATCTCCATAAAACACAACTTTGATCATTATAATGTTCTCAGAATCTTCTTTCCTATACTTTTGTACAGAGTTGAAGAGTCTAATATAATCAACACTTGGACTCAAAACTTGAACTGTGTTGGATAGGCTCACTTTTTCCCAAAAAATTTTGTTTTCTACAATTGTTTGACCAAAACTCATTTTTGACTTGCTCATTTTTGACCAAAATCACATTTTTGACCAAAAATCACATTTTTGACAAAAAACACAACTTTGAACATATAATGTTATCTTACCATATCCCGGTGCATCTTTATACAACACAACTTTGAACATATGTTATCTTACCATATCTCGGTGCATCTCTATACAACACAACTTTGAACAAATAATGTTATCTTACCATATCCTGGTGCATCTCTATACAACACAACTTTGAACATAATGTTATTTTACCATATCCCGGTGCATCTCTATACAACACAACTTTGAACATATGTTATCTTACCATATCCCGGTGCATCTCTATACAACACAACTTTGAACATAATGTTATTTTACCATATCTCGGTGCATCTCTATACAACACAACTTTGAACATTATGTTATCTTACCATATCCCGGTGCATCTCTATACAACACAACTTTGAACATATAATGTTATTTTACCATATCCCGGTGCATATACAACACAACTTTGAACATAATGTTATTTTACCATATCTCGGTGCATATCTATACAAGACAACTTTGAACATAATTATAATGTTATCTTACCATATCCCGGTGCATCCCTATACAACACAACTTTGAACATAATGCTATTTTACCATATCCCGGTGCATCTCTACACAACACAACTTTGAACATATGTTATCTTATCATATTCCGGTGCATCTGTATACATATCAACTTTGAACATGTTATTTTACCGTATCCTAGTACGCCTCTATATAACACAGCTTTGCACATGTTATTTTACCAAATCCTGGTGCATCTCCATAAAACACAACTTTGATCATTATTATGTTCTCAGAATCTTCTTTCCTATACTTTTGTACAGAGTTGAAGAGTCTAATATAATCAACACTTGGACTCAAAACTTGAACTGTGTTGGATAGGCTCACTTTTTCCCAAAAAATTTTGTTTTCTACAATTTTTTGACCAAAACTCATTTTTGACCAAAACTCATTTTTGACCAAAATCACATTTTTGACCAAAAATCACATTTTTGACAAAAATCACATCTTTGACCAAAAAATCACATTTTTGACCAAAAGTCATGTTTTTGACCAAGAAAAGATTCTGAAAACATAATAATGATAAAATCGATTGGATGGTTTTTTCATCCAATACAAAATTTATTGGTCTCGCTATGAGTTTAAAAATATTGGACTCGACTTCGTCTTGTCCAATATTTTAAAACTCTTAGCTCGACCAATAAATTTGTGTATTGGGTTCAAACCATTGCAATTTTATATCATACTGTTATTTTACCTTATCGGAGTGCATCTCTATAACACAACTCTGCAGTTCTGAACATGTTATTTTTCCAAATTCTGGTGCATCTCTAATTATACAATTTTGAACATGTCATCATGAAGACATCGATCAAGAAAAGTACTGGTGCTATAATAACAATCAACCAAGCATGATCAGAGGGACAGCATCAAGGAAGGAATGTTAAGGGATCTAGAATGAGCGTTTATGGCGTTTCGACAGTATTTTTTGTGGGACATGAGAGCACCTCAGACGTATCGAATTGCATTCTGAATACGAAGCATGTCTTTCTGATATCAAATAATTTTCATTTTTGAAATTCACGATATAATACAAATTTTACGACAAATTATAAAAATTTGATATTTTTCAAATTTCTGATATATAACAGTCCTCGAAGTAAATTATATAAATCTAATGATATATTCTTAAAGTGTATGTAGCAGGGAGGAAAAGCCGACGGTCAATTGAAAATGTTGACCTTTCATATTGAAGATATGGATTTTTTCCCAAAAAGACCTAATTTTTTTTTTGCTGTTTTGGGAAAAAAATCCATATCTTCAATACGAAAGGTCAAAATTTCAATTGATCGTCGGCTTTTCATCCCACCTACATACACTTTAAGTATAAATCATCAGATTTATAAAGTTTACTTCAAGTACTTCAAGTACTGTTAAATATTAAAAATATCAATTTTTAATGATTTGCCATAAAATGTGTATTAAATTGCGAATTTCAAAATTATTTGATATCAGAATGACATTCTTCGTATTCAGAATGCAATTCGATATGTCTGATGTGCTCTAATGTCCCAAAATAAATACTGTCCAAACGTTCATACCCCTTCCCTTAAGGGCAAATTGACTCAATCTTTATCATGGAGTGGTTAAAAAGGATGATTGCAGTGGAATTTGAACACTTGTAATTTTTTTCAATTATTCGATATTTCAAAACTAGAGTCAGATACAAAAATATGATATAATCACACATAAAATGTTTTTTCAAGATGTATTTTATTTTACAAACAATACATGAATGCACATATATTTTTTCCAAGACTAAAATGCCAGGATTATAATAGCCAGCTATTTTTTCCTGACTCTTAACATTCAAATATTTTGTAGTGTCTCAAAAAGAATTTTCCATTTCAGATCAGTTTTATACACATTGATGATACAAGGAATAATTTTAACAGAGTAAACATTTTTGTAATAAATAAGTATCAAGATACAAACTGCAATACATAATATAAACACAGCCAAAATAAAAAGTCTCCACTAGTTCCATCCCCATTTAATCAACCTTCGATGGAAAGTGTATTGAAAATTATTATATGGATTATTTTGCCATAAACTCACCAGACTCTTGATTAAATGGGGTTGGAACTAGTGGAGACTTTTTATTTTGGCTGTTTATATAAACAAATAGGCAGTTTGGCATAGAGTTTGGCATAATACATTGCATTGTCGCATCTGTAAAGAAACATCTTTCATACATACACTCTATGTAACAGCGCACGTGATTGGTCGAGAGCCGGGCATAATCAACGTTTATGCCCGGTGACCCAGATGTGATATCACAGGGTAGGGTAGGAAAAATGAAGGAAAATCATGTTTATTAATTATGTCACTTGTAATTTATTTGTTTATTTATTTTGATGAAATATGAATCACAAAACATTCTGATATGTATGAACGGGGTTCATTCATATATTTTCATGACTAAACAGTTGTTTATGTAGTTGCTGACAGGGCCCCTTGATATTTTTTTCTTTTTCTTCTTTTAATAGCACCTCCCACAGAACCAAAAAAAGGTCAGAGTATCGCCTTATGTCTCCATTGCTTGTAGCCGTGGATCTGCATCTCTGGTAGGCACTTGGGCTACTTTATCAGAGCCCTTTATCTTAAATCTACCTCTGCTCAATGCATTCCCCATATCATATCATTACTCCCCTACATTACTAATATTGGTGTTTATCTTATAAATATTACTTATTTGATGTATTTATAATAATACAATTTCAGCTGAGATGTAATTCATAAAAGTTTCAAAAAAATCCTTATATAATTATGCAAAAGTTTATATCATTATAACATGCATGCATATTAAGTATTATTATATAAGTTTCATATAATACATTCTACTCCCATATGTTCTCATGGGAAATCATGTTAATATTTTAAATATCTGACTACTGGCATAATGTGTACATTTATAACAGAATTTGACTGGGATACCATAATATCTTTGCACGTCGCTGGTGGATGGAAACAATATGTGACCTACTCACACAAAATGAGCGTAAAGTTGCAAGTTGGCAGTTTTGAGATGTTCCAACTTTTGAGTTGATGTTCTTTACTTGAAGACACCTGTATTGGCAGTGGTATGTCCTTTGTGAATGGGGACAGAACTGAATACAAATTACAGCATATTATGTCCCCATAGGCCTCATTCATGCAGGACATACCACTGACTATTATACAGGTGTTCCAAAACAGAGAACAGCTACTCAAACGTCTCTAAACCACCAACTTGCGACTTAACACTCATTTTGTAGGAACAGGTTACATATTGTACCTCCAGATTGTTAAAAAAAGTACTCTTGGAGCTTGTAGAGATTTAAACTTCAATGCAGAATGCACTTTTTCAGCCCCCCCCCCCCGACTCAAACTTGGTCAAGATAAGCTTGAGATGCTTAAAACTTTCCAAACTTGCACTCTAGCACACTGAGTACAATATTTTCACTCATTGAAAGTGTCAATCATACAAGTCTTCCAACAAATGCTTTTAAAACACATTTTTTACCAATAGTTTCCTTTTTTTAAACAAATTGGGGGGGGGGGGTTAAAGTGGCCACTGTGCACCACAAAACAAAAGTACGTAGCAGTTTTGAGACATGCTTTTTTCATAAATGCTCAGTCTCAAAGATTTAAAATGACAATTGTCTTTTGATTTTCACTCTTTGCCAGAAATGCTGAAGGTACACTATTTTTGGTACCAATGGATGATAATCCAAATAGCAGGTTTTCCATAATGTTACTCGTATGCAGATACACTGAGTCCACTTTCTAGGCACTCTGTGAAATCTGTCCAACTGAAATCATAAAGCTTCTGGCCTTAGGTAATTTGTACAAAAATACAACAATATGCAAAATATAATAATAAATAAAAACCACACATGACACATATTAAGCAATTTCAAATATAAAATGAATACAAAGTATAAGCACCTGTTATTTATAGTCAAGGAACAGAGATTGAAGTACAACTGAAACGTTGCATATTAATGCATTTTGTTTGTTTCCCGTAACAGAGGAATGTATGTAGTTTCCATACTGCGGAAGGTACGATGTTGCTCATGGGTCGACTATAAGTGAGGGGTGAAAAGTAGCAAATATGGTGTGAGCGTACACAAAAGGAAGTTTGTGTGTAACTGTAAGCACTGACAAGTTGAGCTCTCCATGTACGCTCAGATAAGCGAGGTCACTACAGTTTGTCCACTCTCAAGTACAAAGTGACAACGCGTGCGTATACGGCGCGTAAACAGTGCGCAGTGCTGCATCTCTGCTGCAGGTATGCGTGCCTTCAAAGTCGGCACAGTGTGTGTGTCCGCATCGGTACTTTGTACTTCAGAGTGGACTGACTGTAGGTATGAACACTGCACCTGTGTCAGCTGAATTGAAAGCATGCACAGACATGGAGCGCTCCAGTCTGTTTAATTAATATATGGTAATTTCATATTCTGCCAGGTGCAAAGGCACCCTTTGGCAAATTGAGATGAGGTCAAAGGTCACACATGGGAATTAAGTCATTCCTCTAGTCCCAAGGAATAAAAACATTAATGAAGAATAAGTCAACAAGTATTTATTACCAATGGACATGGGTCAAATTTTCAAAATGCTCCCAATTGAATTAAAAAAATAGTCTAACATTATTCATTTTACAAATCAATACAAAAAGGAATAGTTTGCTATATTTGAGAAATTATCTTATTCGCCAGCGAAGTGGTTCCATAACTCCCTGGTAACTGGATCACGCACCTTTTGGAATTGATAGTACATGTCATAGACTTTGTGTTGCAATCATTTCGATTAAGATTTAGGACTCAAAAGCGTGATCCAGTTGACATTACACATAAAACTTTGCTGGCGAATTTCAGGATCAGGGGCCCCAAGTTCAACAACCCTACAGAGTACCCTTGGTAGTTTATAGGTCATAAACATTAAATCTACACTCTGTAGATAAGGCAAACAATGTAAAACATAATTTGTTTCCTTTTGTCACAACAGATAATTTGAGACTATTTACATTTTAATTGATGTATTTTGACCTATATCTCATTAATTAGGCAATCTGTTTTTGTATTGGTATTGGTAAGGACCAGAAGAACAACTTGTGATATTTTATAACTTGATTATATAAGTATTTAAAATCAAATCCTTTGACCTCAACAATTTCCGCAAGGGTGCCTTCTGAATCTACACTCCTGGCTGTTACAAAACAATACATAAGTAAGCAACTGTGGATGTGATCAAGCAAAATCAGTCGGAACTCAGAAATATTGATTTTGAGATATAGCCAAAGAAAAGAAATGTTTCCTTTTGTTTTGGAAACTATTTAATTGCTCATATCTTTGGAACTGGTTGTTCAATTTCAATACGGTTTTCTGCAAAATGCAGCTTTGTAAATGCCTTTTACTATATTTAACATTTCCAATTTCCGACTGATTTTGCTTGATCGCATCACATTTAACCATATTCCTTGAATATTAGGTTTCTCTCTCATTACAATAATTTTTTTCAATTCTTCCAAGTCCAAGCTGTGCATCGAATGCACACAGGTGTGAATGCAAAATTAATAAACAATTGTACTGATTGGCTGATCAACAATCAAGACAATAACAAAGTTGACCCATTGGTTATCGGCGCATTAAAGGGAGAAGACTTAAGACTCATCTATGCGATCAATGATCATAACCTGAAACTTGGAAGAGTTAAACAATTTACTGCAGTATACTGATATAGCACAATGTGATGCAGTCAAATAAAATGAATAATTTGACTCCAAAATTGGGCTATTCCAGTTGAAATCCATACACCCACTATGGAAGACAATGATCTTATTCTCCCACACAGCGAGTGTGAATTTCAAACTTTCGCCCATTCAGGTAACCCAATTTGAAATTCACACTAGTGTGGGAAATTAAGGTCATGTATTCCATAGGGGTGTATGGATTTCACTGGAATAGCCCATTGATCCTGTGATGTAGCCAGAGCAATCGTTCAATTCTGGTTTTTTTAGCACCATCGTTTAAATATCTCGTTGTGGTTTTCCACATACTGATGAACTGAAATAAATATAAAATGTTCAAAATCTGTCAAATCGGCCATTTTTAGGTAAAAATATCAAACATGCATGGGTCCCGATTTGAGAAATAAAATTGTCAAGAACTGTTAAATCAGCCGTTTTTTTAAGGTAAAAAAATCCCTTAATATGGGAAGGGGTATCAGAGTCCCAGCACCCTTGTTAAACTGTAATTTGAGTGCCCCCTGGTTTTCTCATACTGCTGAACCACACATAACTATAAACTGGCCCTTTGAATATTAAAAGGTAATTAAAGGGCACTGTGTTATTATCTACAAACATATTTACAGACCCCAGAAAATCCCAAGTGAAAAGCAGTGTTCGGGTTTTTACTTGCAATGGCATAATTATTATATAACATGAGAATATTTAATACACTTAAGGGATCTAGAATGAGCGTTTATTGCGTTTCGACAGTATTTTTTGTGGGACATGAGAGCCCCTCAGACCTATCGAATTGCATTCTGAATCTGAAGCATGTCTTTCTGATATCAAATAATTTTCATTTTTGAAAATCACAATATAATACAAATTTTATGACAAATTATAAAAATTTGATATTTTTCAAATTTTCGATATATAACAGTCCTCGAAGTAAATTATATAAATCTAATGATATATTCTTAAAGTGTATGTAGCAGGGAGGAAAAGCCGACGGTCAATTGAAAAATTTGACATTTCATATTGAAGATATGGATTTTTTTCCCAAAAAGACCTTTTTTTTTTGGTGTTTTGGAAAAAAAAAATCCATATCTTCAATACGAAAGGTCAAAATTTTCAATTGATCGTCGGCTTTTCATCCCACCTACATACTCTTTAAGTATAAATCATCAGATTTATAAAGTTTACTTCGAGTACTGTTAAATATCAAAAATATCAATTTTAATGATTTGCCATAAAATGTGTATTAAATTGCAATTTCAAAAACCAAAATTATTTGATATCAGAAAGACATTCTCCGTATTCATAATGCACTTCGATATGTCTGATGTGCTCCAATGTCCCAAAATAAATACTGTCCAAACGTTCATACCCCAGCCCTTAATGCCCATTACTATTATTAAGGCAGTAAAATATGCCAACACTGACCCAACACCGACTTCTTGGCACCATGTTATTATTTGAAGGTCTTTGGGTACTATAGGTTTTTAATTGTGATGGCAAAATTAATATTGTACATATAGTAATATATTTGGTGTCCATAATTACACTACCAGATTCCTATTGTGGCCGTCTGCACAGGTGCACTGTAAGGGAGTACCAGTGTATAGTGCAGAACCAATGCTGGTGTATCCTGTTGGTACTGTGTAGTACTATGAGTGAACCAGTCAGGTACCCTGGTACACGCTGCCACAATAGATTCTTGCAGTGTAGTAATGCAATAAAATAAACCAGCCAAAGAAAATCTACCCTTTTGCCATAAATACACCTGTTCTGCGGGCAGACAGACCATGCAAGTAGGGTCAAGTGGACATTTTGTTCACACAAATGTCTAAAATGATCCTAAAAACAAAAATCTGTCACTCGCTTCAATTGCACTGTTTCACATTAAAATTCATCTACTTTTGAAAAACAAAATGGCTGATTTTACATGCATACAGCGCAAAATAATTTACAAGATCAGACCGATTTCTTAATTACAGGTTATTACACCAAAATTATACATAATATGTATACAGTATTTACAATTAATGTTCATCAAATGAGGCATAAGTTTCATGACCAATGAAATATTATAGTAGCAATGCAAGGAAAAGTTAACTTGGGTAGTCCAATGGTATAACTATTGATCAGTAATTGTGAGGTCTGGTATTCAAACCCTGCTGAGTCCTGATTTTTTCTGCTTTCTCAATTTATATATGTCAACTTGCCTCAGTTTTATAATAAAGTCATTTAAAAGTAAATGCTGTTCAGAAATACAATTTTTAAATGAGTATACATTCATATAGAATATTTCCACATGAATGAGTTGAAACGGATGACGAGATAAACTGCAGTTACAAAGATGAGCATCAGTCCTTGATGGTTTGTATTTCTGAAATCCGTCAGATAGTCTACAGCAAGTCCATGTACACATTTATAAGCTAAATGAGCAGAATTTTATACATAATATTTGACAGGCCTCATTGGTGGCCTATGTAACTACTACACCTGCAGAAACAACCTGCCAATTGCTTCCTGTGTTACATCTGGTCTTCTTTTCCCAGGATAGAAGTATCCCTTTCCCCTGCAAGACAAAAAAAAATGAATAGAAATAAAAAATAATAAATAAAATCATTCATGCTCAGCTAGAGGATGATGGCTTAGTGGTTAAGTGATTTGACCCGTAATCAAAGGGTCGTGGGTTCAAGTCACATGGCGGCTGACATATTGTGTTGTTTTGCTTCATTTCATACAGTGTAAATGGGTACCAGATTATGCTGGGAAGGTAAACAGACTTGTTGTGCAGGAGGAGGGTCATACATCTGCATCAATATTATACATAGAGGAGTCTGGCACCAAATAACTTTAAAAGAGAGATGGGCACTCCAGTCTGTTACCTTTTACACACAACTGGAAAACTGTATTATTTTATTATTTTTCTAACATCAGGCACATTATTTAGAGATTAATGACTGCGCATCAGTTTTGAAAGTATAACTGAAAAATAACTGATGCAAAGTCATTAAACTCATTCATAACCGTCACTCTTCAATTTGTTTGAATCCATCTCCATCTGTATAATATTATCATATTTTTTAAACAAAAGACAAACTTTATCTTTTATTTTTTTCCCTCTAAAAAATCAAATGGCTGATCCGCTAGCAAACTAATTACAAACTCTTTTAAGAGAATATTTCCAGAAGTCATTAATGTTACGCAGAGGTACACTGTTGTTTATACTAACTGCACACCGTATTCACGTTTTGGCAAATAAGTAAGTTTGATCGGGCTTGTGCATCACATATATATTCATAAGGTTATGAATTATCAATAAATGATACTGTATCGCCTGTCAATATACCAATATTTGCTTTGATTTATCCATTACTTGTTTTGGTCAAATATCATAAATTGAACCTGACACAAAAATTTTACCAGAAAAGGACTCACCTAGAGTTTTAAATTTCTCCGTTAATTTTGATGATCCCAATGTGATGGTTACTTCATATTCTGTATTAGGCAACAAGTTGGCAACTCGAAGTGGATCTTCTCTATACAAAATTTCTTCAGACCTGCTGCTATTCATATCTTGAATAGTGTATGCTGCTGTTTGTCCAAGAAGGTCACCACTGCGTACCATGTAGAACAACACAGCATCATTTAGAGGGTAAATAATTGCCTCCAATCCTGCCAAACAAAAAGTTGTTATTCATTACAATTATTCACATCTAATCAGATTATATGATATCTTGTATTTCAAACCATACAAGTACTGTACTACAAATTTGTAAATTTTGAGACAATAATTAATATTTATGTGATAGAGGAATATTTTTCCCAAATATGGACATTTGTTTTACTAATAACATTGTATATCAGTTCGGGGGCACTCGTAATTCACTGACGTCTCTGATTTCAAAGACGGGTCAGTGTTTTCACATACGGGGGGTCTGTGATATCACATGCGTCGAGCTTTGTTGACAGCTGGGCACTCGATGCAGCACATCGGAACGAAGCTGAGTGTATTAGAATAAGCTTTCCTATGTTTAGCAAATATCTTCCTGTGCAAAAATTATATCTATCTGTGCAAATTCTGACGAATGGTCCCAGAACACACTTAGATTGCAATGGCCAAAATCAAATGTTTTGAAGTAAACAAAATTCCAAAAGTACCTGAGCCTGCGCTCTAATTCGTGAATTGGATAGTAAAATTAGCAGGCATTCAACTTGGGCTAGCTACAACCCTGATAAGGCCTACTCACAAAATTATTCCCACTGCGCTGGCACGTTCACCAAAATTACTAATATCGTTTGCGACTGGGTTTTGAAACTAGGGAGTATGTGATTTATGAGACATCTCTGAAATATGATACTGTCTAGCAGTCTGTTACCTTTTACACTCAACTGGAAAACTCTATTATTTTTCTAACATCAGGCACATTATTTAGAAATTAATGACTGCACATCAATATTGAAGGTATAACTGAAAAATAACTGATGCAAAGTCGTTAAACTCATTCATAACCGTCATTCTTCAATTTGTTTGAATCCATCTCCATCTGTATAATATTATCATATTTTTTTAAAACAAAATACAAACTTTATCTTTTATTTTTTCCTCTCTAAAAAATCAAATGGCTGATCAGCTAGCAAACCAATTACAAACTCTTTTTAGAGAGTATTTCCATACCATGCATGCGCAGAAGTCATTAATGTTACGCAGAGGTACACTATTGTTTATACTAACCGCACACCGTGTTCACGTTTTGGCAAATAAGTAAGTTTGATTGGGGCTCGTGCATCACATATATATTCATAAGGTTATGAATTATCAATAAATGATACTGTATCGCCTGTCAATATACCAATATTTGCTTTGATTTATCCATTATTTGTTTTGGTCACATATCATAAATTAAACCTGAAACCAAATTTCTACCAAAAAAGAACTCACCTAGAGTTTTAAATTTCTCCGTTAATTTTGATGATCCCAATGTGATGGTTACTTCATATTCTGTATTAGGCAACAAGTTGGCAACTCGAAGTGGATCTTCTCTATACAAAATTTCTTCAGACCTGCTGCTATTCATATCTTGAATAGTGTATGCTGCTGTTTGTCCAAGAAGGTCACCACTGCGTACCATGTAGAACAACACAGCATCATTTAGAGGGTAAATAATTGCCTCCAATCCTGCCAAACAAAAAGTTGTTATTCATTACAATTATTCACATCTAATCAGATTATATGATATCTTGTATTTCAAACCATACAAGTACTGTACTACAAATTTGTAAATTTTGAGACAATAATTAATATTTATGTGATAGAGGAATATTTTTCCCAAATATGGACATTTGTTTTACTAATAACATTGTATATCAGTTCGGGGGCACTCGTAATTCACGGACGTCTCTGATTTCAAAACGGGTCAGTGTTTTTCACATACTGGGGTCTGTGATATCACATGCGCGTCGAGCTTTGTTGACAGCTGGGCACTCGATGCAGCACATCGGAACGAAGCTGAGTGTATTAGAATAAGCTTTCCTATGTTTAGCAAATATCTTCCTGTGCAAAAATTATATCTATCTGTGCAAATTCTAACGAATGGTCCCAGAACACACTTAGATTGCAATGGCCAAAATCAAATGTTTTGAAGTAAACAAAATTCCAAAAGTACCTGAGCCTGCGCTCTAATTCGTGAATTGGATAGTAAAATTAGCAGGCATTCAACTTGGGCTAGCTACAACCCTGATAAGGCCTACTCACAAAATTATTCCCACTGCGCTGGCACGTTCACCAAAATTACTAATATCGTTTGCGACTGGGTTTTGAAACTAGGGAGTATGTGATTTATGAGACATCTCTGAAATATGATACTGTCTAGCAATATGCTTTCTGTACAAATTGACCACATATGAATGTGACATTAAAAATGAACCATACCAATGGATTGTTCCATTTAAATGAGCCAATCCACACGCCATGTTTATTGGACACCCCTCTAAAAATCAGTAGTAATGCCATCTTACAACCATTGCCTCTCATGATCATATGAAGAGCTTTGTTGCAAAACCCCTTACATGTACATCCAATTGATGTTGATGATCTAAAAGTGCAACTAGAATCTAACCTAAAATCTGTTGCTAACTGGTTTAAAGCTAATAAGCTCACATTAAATACTGATAAAACTAAGTTTATGATTTTTGGAACTAATCAAACACTTAATCATTACAATGACATAACTCTCACATTTAATGACAAAATTATTGAAAGAGTTGATGTTTTCAAATATCTTGGTATTAAGTTTGATAGTAATATGTCTTGGTCATCACATATTGATTATTTATCTGGAAATGTTTCCAAGAGAATTGGTGTTGTGAAAGCGTGCAAAGTATTTCCTTCCTCATAAAACCTTAGTTATGCTCTCTAATGCACTTGTAATTCCACATTTCGACTATGCCAGCAGTGTTTGGTCTAACTGTTCTGCAACTAATCAATATCAGCTTCAAGTACTTCACAACAGATTAGCTAGAACAATTCTCTTTGCTGATATCAGAACACCAGTAGATGATATGTTAAATTCTTTAAATTGGATTAAACTTTGTGATAGATGGTCTAATCACATGATTATTCTTACCTTTAAATGTATCAAAAATATTTGTCCTGAATATTTATGTAATCAATTTGAATTTGTTCATAATGCTCATGATCACAATACAAGGAGTCATTCTTCTAACACATTGATTGTGCCTAAATACAATTCTAATAGTGGTAAGCGTACATTTATTGTAAGAGCTGCAAACTTATGGAATAACTTATCACCATCATATCGTGTAAACCTTGAAACTCTGTCTTTGCATCAATTCAAGACATGCATCATTACTTCTGCTAAATCATAATCATTTATTTTTATATTGTATGTATTTTTAGATTTATATCGTTCATGTACTTGGGATGCATTTATTTTCTTTCATAATTATTATTGATGTTTTTGTATACATTTTAAATATCATGTTATTTTGTAAATATTCTGTAATAATGCTGTAAATATCATTGTATGAGGGCCTGCTTGGAAAGCAGTGCTTGCCACTGAAGTAGTTTAAATCCCTCAATAAAGATTTCACAAATCAAATAAAAAAATTGAGCACTTTTAAGAACACATCAAAAATATCACTGATATAAGGGGTTTTCAACAAAAGCAGTTTTTGGCGGGATACTCATCCTACCCAAGCATCCTGCCAAAAACTGCTGTCGTTGCAAACCCCCTTATATCAGTACTTTTTTTGATGATTTGTTGATGTTTTCTCAAACTTGCACACATGGACGTAAGGGGTTTTGCAACAAAGCTCTTCATTTACTTGTGTAGGTCTATACCATACTATCATGACTATGATAATGTTGTACGGTATGACTTGTATCACACAGATACTGGCAAAACTCTGACAGACAATTTATTTGTGTTTATTAGATTTGTATGTTTTTAACTATTTTTATTGTTTTTCTTTTCTTTTTTAACATTTACTCTCACTGCAATTCACATAATAGTAGGCATGTCCACTAAAAATTGAAGTACATTTAAATTGATTCAGACCTAACTTATTGGCTTGGAATTGATGAAAGAAACATTTTGGCGTTTAAATAATCTTAATCGGACGTTTCATTCCAGAGATATGGCCTTTCGAGTGTCACGGTTTTATATAGGGCTGCTAGAACATGTTAAAAAGTTAAAGTCCAAAAGGAATACTAACAGAAAGTGCAACTTTAAGGTACTTTTTCTTAATGTATTTATTAACTAGCGTTATCTGGAACATTATATTTGCTTATAACAACATGAAAATAAGATCATCCTGAAAATTTAATCGATTTTGTTGACATACAACAAAAATATAAGACCTCAAAACCCATGGTTTGTTTGGTGAAACCTCAAGCATGATCATAGATGGCCGCCATGGAAAATATCTCCATAGAGGAGATGAACAATAAGTGCATTATTTCAAATGAATAGCGGTAGTCTTAAACATTGTTCAATCTTTTATGGTCAGCACATTTTATCTTCAAAATTATTATATTTCATCATGGCATAAGTTTGGTAACATTAATCACTACCAATTTTGAGAAATTTGCTCCAACTCAAAGGTTATCTTTACTACATTGAGCAATACACTGTGTGTGCATGTGCCCACTATGGTTTCCGAGAGTGTGTGGTTCCCAGTAGTTTCTCTCCCTATGGATATAGGTACACGGTCTGTAACACAGACTAGGTAGTGAAGTAGTGCACGGGAAGTAAAAGATTTGAGATGGGCATGGTAGGCTTAAACATTCTTAAATTTCTTAACATCCTGCACATTTTGTCTTCAAAAATAGTTAAATTTTATGAGTATGTAAGTTTGCTTGTCTGATTCACTCCAAATTCGGAGATAATTGCGTTTGAACACCTGATGCACGGAATGGTGTCACTTCAACCTGTTGTAGTTCTCATCTCATTAAATTTTTCATTAAAAAAAGTTGATCTCTTCATGAAGGAAGGTCCTCTCTATTTACTGACCAAACAGGAAAAAGTTTGGTTAATGTTTTCTGGTGGAATCAGGAATTTCTTGAAACACCCTGATATAGGCCCACATTTGGATCAAAACAAGTATATGCGCCATTTAACAGGCCTGGGATTTCTTGTATCGATCACTTTCTCCATAGACAATACGTGTGTGAGTGCACGCACACAGTAAATGAAAAATCGTTCTAGTGGAAACTGTATTAACAGTGGTCATCCCTAATAATAGGCCTAGTAGTTGTACTTATAGTAAAGTAAAAATTAAATTTAAATGAACATGTACAGCTGTCAACGATCCAACCTTGCATACTTATTGGAAATAATTACCAATGACAAGTGAGCTGGATCCACTTTTGCATTACGCACACATAGGCGCTCTTCACAGTGTACGTAGACAATTGTCATGCTGTTGACAGACCATTCAAATTAAATTTTTACTATAGTCACTGCTGGGACTAGCAAGTACCTAGAAAGACCACATTATAACATATACCATTTCTAATCATATTTAATTTATATCATATTATCATTCACTGTAAAACAATAACTCAAGCATTTTAATCATAATTACCTTCTATAAGATTATCAACTTCAGATGAAGACTGACTGTCATCATTTACAATAGATGCTGATAAGTGGTTTTCTGCTCCACCATCTAGTAAAAAAACACAAGAACAAATGTGATGTTATAGTACAGTCTGACTCTAAAATTCTAATTTTTCATGGGACACACACACACTCATCATGTCACAAACAGCACAGTGATATAAAATTGGAAGTATTTCAGCTCATATATAGATTCCTCTTATCTGATTGGTTAAAAGTGGAGTTATTCAAATAGCTGTGCCCCCTTTTTTCCAATAAGAAGGCGTCATAAGCAACTGTGCCTGGGGCATAGAATTGGATAGTCGCAACCTCGAATATACAGATCGCTCATATACATTACGCACCCACTTACGGCCGGCGTTTATTATGAGTGTTGTAAAAGAGACTAGTGGTCACAGTTCGCGATGGATTTGACCTCACCTTGCCGACGACCTTTCACTGTGTAGCACAGTGATTTGTTTGCAATCTGTTACATGTCAAACGATAAGTGATGTCAAACTTGGGATAAAATGGCTGAAAATTCAAGATTTCATCTCGTTGATGATGAAGAACTGAAGGTGATTTTGGATGCTGCTGATAGCAAAGGTACCATACTAAGCAACAAGTGAAGAACGCGGTGCATGGGTGAAGGTGTTTTCAAGATTATCGTACAGTCGGTGATGTCAAAACCATGACTATACCCTCAGCTTCGCATCGGGCATAGTCATGGTTTTGACATCACTTCGGACCTATAATTTTAACTGTGCCCCTCATAGCAGGCAAAATGTGTATACTATAATACATTAGTGTTGTATAGATACCACAGAATTAAAATCACCATCTTGATACAAGCATGGGGTAAAAATTGGGGTTATCTTTTGCAGTGCTTGCTACTAAACACACTTCATGGCATGACTAATGAATTGTTTTCTTTTGTTTCCATGTACCAAAGACCCAAATAGCCCCAATGTTTGCCCCATAACTGTTTACACTATTGCATGTAGCAGTATAGGGCCTTATATATTATATAGACCTTGGAACTGGTAATTTTTGGCTATCGAACTTTGCCTATTTCGTATGCCTACATTTGTTGTTTTTGTCCCTGCATACTGTCTAGTATGTGTTTTACTTGTTTCCCCACATCAAGTTGGTGTACCTTACACTTTTTCTTTCCTATTTTGATGTTAAATTATTCTTGATAAAAGTTCTATGTATCTTACCCATACTAGTTTCCTCAGTCGGCTCATATGCATTTTCAGCTTCTTCCAGCTTCGCTTCTGTATATAAATGGGCAAACATTAATTCAAAAAAACATTTAAATACAAAATCTCACATATTAGGGGCCATTTTAGGGTGAAAGTAGCATATGCTTAACTTTCTCTTAATTTTAAGACTTGCTTTACCGAGACTTTTTATGTTTTATTTGGTTACTGATAAGAACTCATAAACTCATACATATTCATAATGTTTAAGAATCAATCAAAGCAGGTGATGAAACAGTGAAATCCATGGCATATAAAACATTAGTTAGGCCGTGCTTAGAGTACTGCACAATAATCTGGGATGTATATCAGAAGGACTACAAACTTCAGCAGAAGGGGTTCAACGCCGATCAGCCAGATTTGTTTTAAACAATAACAAGAGGAAGGAGAGTGTCACTAAAATGCTGTCTCAACTTAAATGGGAGCCTTTGGAATACCACAGAGCAGCCCAGAGCCCAAGTCTGTCAACAAGTTATTTGCCGTCGACACCAGTCATTACCAATCGGTAATTTTAAGTTTAAAAGGCAATTAAAACATCCTTTTATGACATTTGTGAATAAGGTAAATGGTACTGGATATGATTTTCGTTGCCGTTCAAATGACAAATATCAATATATTTGCACTGTTCTATAAACTGGGGCATACATTGATACTTATCATTTGAACTGCAACAAAAACAACCATGCTATCAAGTTCTTCTAAATCTTACCATGACTAGGATCAAATTTTCTGAGCTCCAACTGCTCCTCAGCACTAGACTTGGATGAATCTAAACTTGCACCAGTTCTAAAAGAATCAAGAATACCACTGTCTGGCTCTGTAATAAAATTGAAGAAATATGATATATATTAACACTGCAAGAACCTGACATGATAGGTACATTAAGAACAAGCTTTAAAATAATGAATTTATTAAAGATAGACTGTGTAGCTGAACTAGTTGAGCATTGGACATATGTTACACAGGTCTTCAGCGATTGGTAAATTGATGTATCTTTGTAAAAAAGTTATATCAACATGGGGTTTTCAGTTTCTGAAAGCTCTAAATGTCCTCTTTAGAAACATATGTAAACCTCATTGTCGACCCTGACTCATTCCCCTTGATCAGTTTGTCAGAACACTGGCAGGCGGCAGTACAACTGCATAAAACATTGACATCACTACCAAAGTAAAGGTGAAACATAGTGTATACCATTTTTCACCCTGATGTATCAGAGCACATTTCAATATCGGCAGTTTTAAGTGGCGGATGCTCGAAACACTGTCGTACGCAACTACGCATGCACATGCTTAAAGATGTCAAATAGATGTGCATGCGAAACATCTACCTCAACGCGTTGATGTAACTGCCACATCAGGGTGAAAGATATTATAGTTTTTGTGAGCTTCCACTGAATATGCAATATTATGCATCTTATATGAAACAAGGCATATGTGACCATCAATCACAACTGAGCCCTGAAGTCGCCAATCATCATTTTTGAGATATTCAACCAAAATATTCTGCTTGAAATTAGCTTTAAAATTATGTATATCATGTCTATAGTACTTGACATTTAAGTAGTGAAAAATCAATAAAACAGTCAATAAATCCTTTATTTCCTATTGTTTATTGTTAAGTTCAATGGAGCTTATCTCAATAGTGGCACTGGTGACATCCGGGCTCAGTTGTGGTGGATGGTCACATATGACAGCTACTGATTCCTGTTAAAGTTTTATTGCTGAAGGTCAGCTTTTCAGTTAGACTATGACAGAAACCTTGTGGATATAAGAAACTCTTTGTAATGTTAACTAGTAATATTTTACTTGCCTTCATCAGGAAGTAGAACATCTTCTTCAATCTTACTTTCATCTCTCAAAACATTATTATCAGCACGATAATTGCCTTCATCTATAAACCAAACAAAATTAGTTTTCTCATTAGTATCATGGGATAATCGCTTTATAATACTTGTGGTGACAAAATTTGAATTGAATCGGTAAATCCCATAAGCCTTTGCTAGTACACCTGAGAACTCGTCATTTGACGTCATGCCGATCTGCGCCGATGCGCACATCATTTATCAAACATCGTCACTGTGCATTGCAAGTCGATGTGACATGAAATGACAAGTTCACAGGTGTACTTTCAAAGGCTTATGGGATTTACCAGAACGGGTCAATTGAAAACAAACTTTCTACCTATATCATGTTTACTCTACAGGTTTATAAATTATGTTACACAAGAGCTATTGTGGGTTAAGGGGTGCAAATGGAGAGATTTGGTGTATTTTTACTCCATTATTGCTAAGTTATTAAAGGATTTATTTTTTGCCCGAAAATCTTTTATGAGCAAAATATGTGTGCTATAAATAGTAATTTTAATACATACTTTCACCCTGAACATAATAGTGTAATAGAATAGCATTAGCTTACAATCCTTGGACCAAATGCACCCTCCTGTACACCCAAATTGATTGATCAAATTACAGGGGAATGAAAAATCACACATCTCACACTAGCATAATTTAACATAAAATTACAATGCAAACATAACATGCATAGGCAAATAAACCAGAGAAAAAAAACTCCAGACATGTGTGGGTAATTGAAGCCCAGACCTCTCGCAAACATAACATGCATAGGCAGATCAAATCACTGATCAAATTACTTCCAGTCGGGTCTGTTTATGTGTTGTAAAAATCTACTTGTGACAGTCATAGATTGCATTTTGCAAAAGTTACCATCCCTCTAGTCTTTAATAGTATAGGTTGTAATTTGCTTTAAGAATAAGTTATGCAATACATTAAGAGTCAGGTGAACTATCAGAACCAACCTCAAGAAAAATAATTTTCCAATGTGAGACAAAAAAATGAGGTAAAAAGCGTGTTTTTTTTGTGTCATGATTTTCAAGAAAGAGTCATTTTTTTCTGATCATAAATAACTTGCATAGTGTAGCTTTTCACAGTTTTTGCAAATCAAGTCCAAAATGTGTATTTCTTTTTTTTTTGGGCCAAAAAAATATTCATATTATATATCTGTGTACCTAATCAGTAATGGCTATGTCATTTTAATTGCAGGCCATAATTGACAACATATTTAGGCCATTAAATTTTAGGATTTTAAGTTTAAAAGGCAATTAAAACATCCTTTTATGACCATTGTGAATGAGGTAAATGGTACTGGATATAATCTATTTTCGTTGCCGTTCAAATGATAAATATCAATTTATTTGCACTGTTCTACAAACTGGGGCATACATTGATACTTATCATTTGAAATGCAACAAAAACAACCATGCTATCAAGTTCTTATAAATCTTACCATGATAAGTAACAAATTCTCTGGGCTCCAACTGCTCCTCAGCACTAGACTTGGATGAGTCTAAACTTGCATCAGTTCTAAAAGAATCAAGAATACCACTGTCTGGCTCTGTAATAAAATTGAAGAAATATGATTTATGATCTCGTACACTGGTATGTAATGTGTTGTTTGTATTGCATGACTGCTCATATCCATAAGTACCAGACTTGAGTCCTGTTTATCAGGGACAGTCTGTGTAGGTGAGTGGTAGAGCGCTCGCCCGACAAGCGAGAGGTCTGGGGTTCAAGTCCCCGCATAGGCAGGTATGTCTGGAGTTTTTTCTCTGGTATATCTGCCTAAGTGCCTATGCATGTTATGTTTCCATTTGTAATTTCATGTTTAATTGTGCTAATGTGCGATGCATAATTCTTCTTTCCCCTGTATATTGATATTTTAAGAATAACGATTAAGCATCATTAATTTGATCTCGTGCACTTGTTTGTAATGTTTAAATGTTTCAGTGTATGATGCGTAAGCCTCTTCCCTTGTTTGTATGATTATATTAGGCTGGCAGGTAAGCATCATTAATTGATCTCGTACACTGGTATGTAATGTGTTGTTTGTATTGTTTAGCCTGCATGACTGCTCATATCCATAAGTACCAGACTTGAGTCCTGTTTATCAGGGACAGTCTGTGTAGCTGAGTGGTAGAGCGCTCGCCCAACAAGCGAGAGGTCTGGGGTTCAAGTCCCCGCACAGGCAGGTATGTCAAATATACATATGCTGATATGTCCTTGTTCTACAAACTGGGTCTACTAAAAAGGGCAATTAGCTTCTCAAAACATACAATTTATAATATAGCATCTGTCAAAGGCATTAATTTTGCCCGTCCCAGGAGCAAACTGGCCGTCTAAAAATGACGGCCAGACGGGTGGCTAGCTAAGACCCTGATATTGATTAGGCAATATTTTTGCTGGTAAGGTGGAACTCATTTCGGGGGTGTCTTGACAAAATTTGGTTACACATGTGGACACAATTATACTTCACTGCCCCACCCACCCACCCACCCCAGGATTTCTTACCACGTATTGTTGCTGGTTTCTTGAAACAGCAGTAACCTTGGTGGTAGAGAATATACAGTATTAATACGAATACCACCATCAGTATCAAAACAACAGGCACTCCTACAGTAACTGTATAGAGAAATGAAAAGACAATTAGTTATTGGGCATTAAGGTTTATGTGTGGGATATAGAATAGAGTATCTAGTAGAGGATATCATATATGGTGAGGCCATTTAATTTCCAAATTGCCTGTGGGGACCACCCAACAGCAAAACTTAAGAACTTGAAGCTTAGTGAAAGTGAGGTGACAGACAATCCCTGTGAGCCTAACAATACATATGATCATACCCTAAGATGAAACAAAATAACACAAAATTACCTCTTTGCATTAATAAGAATAACATTTCTTGCAAATCCGCTGATAAAATACAGGCCTGCACAGCACTGGCAAAGCGAACTCAGTACAGTCATTGTTTACATGACAATTCACATGCATAGTAATCTATTGACTATATACACCGGTGTATTTAGGCGCAGAGGGTAGGATACAGAAAATATCTAGTCACTAGATTGGTGCTCATCCATCCAATGAAAGAATCTAGCTTGGTTATGATGAAATGTAAATGCAATGTGGGTAAACACCATCTAAACAAAACATATCTCAGGCGATTAATTATACTGGGGTAATGAGAAAAATGTAAGTGTATTTAATGAAAATCAGTACGAAAATAACTTGGTCCACTCACCAGGTATTTTGTTATTATCATCACCTGGTGTTTCTGTTTTTATTCCATCTTCTGGTTGAGCTGTTGTGACGCCTCTATTTTCATCATCAGGTGATGTAGTACTGTTGAGTGCTTCAGTTGCCATTGCTGTTGTTGCGAGTGGTACTGTGAATGAAGTGGACCAATTAATCACAAATATGTTAAAAATCATCATAAATATCCTAAAATGGGAGGTTTTTGAAGGTAATTTTATTCAGATATTTGATGGAATTTTAGTTGTACAGGTGCATTGAAAAGGGGTGATCTTAGACAGGTGCTAATCAGGTAGAATACAGTGAAAGTCAATCACCGCCAGTCGGCAGTGATAAGTAAGAGCTAGAGAACAATTCAAAGCACAAAACTGACCCCATTGTGACTTGAATATTCATAAAAGATAATGCAATAAGCCACACCCCATTCAAGTAGTAAAATTGCCTTGTTTAAATACTCAATCGACTGCTTTGATCATATATTCCATCTTCATGTATGTCTTCACTTTCATAAAACATTTACATGGCAATCAGCAAACTGGCTTCTTTCCACAGATATTTGAAAAAAAATGTTTCTCTATCCAAAGCTATCTAAATACAGTACACATTTTTCTGAATAAGATCAACAGGTCTCCAAATAAAGGCAGTTTTGGTGGTGGTTACATGGAGGCGGAGGTTCCACGGAGGTGGAATTTCAACAGAGGTGGAGTTTCAACAGAGGTGGCAGTTCAATAAAGTTGGGTCTCTGATTGGTAGATATGATCAAAGTAGCATCAATACTTATGCACATATCAAATGCATCCCCGGCCCCTGGGGACCCGGGGATGGTCCGGGACTTGACATCATGTGACCCGGGATTTGACTCAAAATGTATCCCGGGGAGCCGGGTGTTGGCGGGACTAGTATAAGACTTGACGCCTGCCAAAACCCCGGGAAAGTAGGCCGGGACTTTACCCGAGCCGGGCCGGGATTATGTCGTAACTTACCCGGGGTTTTCCAGTAAAATGGGCCGTGCTTTGCTAGTAAGGATGTCCACATTTATGGGTCAGGGATTCCTATCACTTAGCCGTACTTGAGCCGTGGATGTATATTAATAATCCACCGTTAGTCGCCACATTAATAATGTTATTGTTCATATAAATCCATTCCAAAAACAAAATCTTGGCTGTTGTTTCCAAATGTTGCCATAGTAGTTCATGTATCTGCTATTTAGCGGGGCTCTAAAGTTAACATGTTTACCCAGACCACACTGGCTTCTTGACATGCACGTTCAAACGAGAGCCTGCTATACGCTTATTTATGCCAAATGTATTGGGTTTTTTTTTAAAGCTTTAACCACCGCCGAGAGTAAATTTTTAAATTATTAGGCCTACACTTAAAAACAAAACTGACCGTGATAATAAAATATTACAATATTACCCAAAATGACAACCTCATGAGCAAACAAAATATTAATAACTATAGTGTGCCAAAAATTTGATAGATGGTCATTTGATTTTAAACAAGATACAAGGTAGGCCTATTTGGATGGGGTATGGGCCTTTACAGAGTAGCCTCATTATAATTATCGAAGTTGCATTTTGGATTGACATAAAAAAAATCATATATAGGCCTATAATATTATGTGCTTAAAATGTTCATGCAAAGATCGAACATTCGCCACTCCCGTATAATCGTGGACAGATGTAAACAGTGATCTGTTTCTTTCATATCTTTGATGTTTTTATCATATAGACCTACATGTATGCCCTATATCAATACGATATTCCTGGTTTATTCCCGACCCGATTCATGCCTCGTAATATATTTAGAACAAGCATGCATGCATATTAAATATAGCACTTGATGGCACGTACACAGGTATCCCCCTCTTGTCCCGTTCCCCTGCCACTGTAAAGCATGACAATTACACGAACTGACTACGGGAAAGTCGGGTGACTGGGATCCGATATTGATACTTAGTATATGTAACGTAAAATTCCTTCGACGGTGTGCTCGTCCGAAAAAGGGTCATTAGACATAATAGACGTTAGTCCGAAAGTGGAAACAGTATGCCTATATCTGAGAATTACGCTGCTCTGCACTAGTGACGAGAATCTAGGTAGCCTAATTTCGTTTTTAGATGTTCCGCAACAAGGTGAGTAACTGACGTATTTGCAACAGATGTTGGCCTATATTTGAAGCGTTTGAATCCTCCCAGCATGTCCAGAGCTCGGCAGTCCATTTAGTGAAGACATACCTGAATACCGAATTTTGAGCCCGCGATATTAAAACCATATGTAGATCCAGGCCTATATCCGATGCTCAGGGCGGGAACTTGGGCCGAGGAATACCCGGGTTTGCATCGGATATTCGCCCGGGGCTGGGGAGTGGCTGAGAGTTGTGCCCCGGTGGGTCCGGGACTGGCCAGGTGTTTACCCGGGACTTGAACTTTTAAACCCAAAATCCACGGCCCACGACCCGGCCATCCCCGGGTCCCCAGGGGCCGGGGATGCATTTGATATGTGCATTACACCTCCTCACATTCCGGTGCACCACAGCGACTGTACAGATGCAACATTTATGTACATACAGTCAATAGATGTGGACTGGGATGTCATCATACGAAAGTAAAGATGTGACGGAAGTAAGAGTTTTATACAGCAATAAAATTTAGAGATGCTTGAAGCCAGGACCTCTCTATTGCTAGACAAGTATTGTCAACTGACACTGCATGGCTAGCAACCTCTTCTCCCAGTTTTAGATGGGGAAGTGCGAAAATTTGTGACTAAACAAGTCAACAATAGCCAACTGCTAAAATTTGATTCAGAATGGAGTCTAGGCTATTCACAAACACCTGCAAACAAATCCCTAATGAGCTGTCATACCCCCTCTAATGTTTAAAATGTACAAGTTTACCACCATTTTTTTTTCTTTCAACTTCAGTTCTTACCTTCTGCTACTTGGATTGTATGAAGATATAGTTCACCACGCTCTGATGACTTACAATAGAATACTACACTTCCATCGATATGAGTATACTTAGTGATGACAAGGAGGCGAGATGGCTTTATTTTCTGGCAGCCATTAACACATTCAAGTGTTGGACGATAAGTTAGCAATGGCAAACCTCTCTTGTTAGCCAAGTAATAGGACTCTGTTGTTGAGTTGCTCTTGAGCAGTGCATGAGGACAATCTACGTATATGTTATTGATCCTGCTCTCTGGCACTGTAACATAAACTGTAAATTGAAGAGAACATGAAATTGGTCAAACTTAAAAGAGGACATATGGTCGTGTGTCTTGAGCTCGCCACCAAGAAAAGGTGGCGACGTTACATTTTGCCAAAGTCGACTCAAAACAAGTGATGATATCTCTGTCAAGCAAGAAGTTATTGTCATGCTTGTGGTCTCATTTTATTGCTAAATAAAATGCACTTTCAACCCTGTAAAAAGAAATACTTGGAACTTTTTAATACTGACACTGTGCTTCATAGAATGGGCAGGGTGGCGGTGGTGGGGATGTGGTGGTGGGGATGTGGTACACACAAACTCTATGGGATTGGTATTTTTAGTGCGTAATCTGCTTCTGTAAAGGCTGTAAATTGGATTTGGACTCTATTTAGCATCTAAACGACTCACAGCCTTACAGCTAAACAATTCTACTAATTGTATTTAATCATTTATGATTGGTTTAGTGTAGAAAATACAAACTTTTCCATACAAAACTACCCGTTGTCATATTAAACACTGTAGTAAGTAATGCTGATGTCTTCAAAATCTGAAAGTTACTGTAAAATTTTAATTACTTATCCTATCACATGTCGAAGTATAGATTTTCTGAAGGGAAATTTGATGAGGAATCTAAATATGGACATATTTTTTCTGTATGGGTTAGGGGAAAAAATGTTTAGGTTCAAAATATGTTGAATTGTAAAAAAATCTAACATACTTTGGGACACCCTATATTCCGAGATTACCAAACAGCTGTGATTTTGGTTTCTTCCGAAGTCAGTTGGCTCTCCATTTCCTCTAACCAAATGAACGTTGTTTACTTCCAGTTTATTACTGTAAGTTGGTAATAAGCAATGCATTGAGTGACCCATTTTTTATCAAAATCTTTTTTATTCCACCCTGTATAACTTGCAGGTCACCCTGTATAATGAGTTGAAATGTATATATTGGAATTGCTGATGCCTTCAGCTTTCCAAAAATGTATACTTTTGCTAGTTTAGGGTTGATGATTGTCGAGCTAATCTAATTAGAAACCCGGTTGGTGTAAAAATTCATAATATTTGTCATGTAAACGCTAAGGGTGGCGAGTTCAGGACACACAGCCATATCTGACAGTGAAAATTAAGACTTAGTCAAATTTTTATGGAAATGTTACAATATTGATTTGATGATACCCACCTATTTCACAGTTAGAACCAGTGAAACCAGGAGAACAACTGCATTTGTATCCATTGATAAGATCTGTACAAGTTCCGCTCACACATGGGGATGACTTGCACTCATCAATATCTGCAGAAAATACAAAAGAAATATTGGCCACATCCAAAACTATGTAGTAACTACCCCCTAGTGGATTTATGCAAATGCAATAATTGCTGGTAACCTATAGTTGCACCATAATTAGCTAGCACAATGACTTGTGAGTTTATACAAACAAGAAAAATATGAAAACCATATTTGCAAATTGCATATATATGCACTGTAATTGGCTTCTGGTACGCATTTTTTTGAGTTTTTGACCCAGTCCACACTAGTATATTTTCGTCATCGTGTTGTATTTACCCGATTATGACCTGATTATGACAAATGAATGATGAGAGCGTCCACATGGTCAACAGCTCATCATCGTGTCACAGCAAATATGAAGTTCATTGAGTAAACATAAAAACGACAGGTAATTTTCATCAGCAATTACGACACGATCATGCTACAAACCGGCCCAATGATGGAAATTTTTAACACAATTGTAGCCCGGGGATTGTAGTATGCTGACAACATTGAGCGGTCACAGGATACTAAAAAAGCCTACCGCAAGCTGTACATGCTGCGCATGTTGAAAAAATTTGGTTTTAACAAGCAGGAGCTTATTACAGTATACAGAGGGTACATCAGACCTCTTTTAGAGTATTGTGACATAGCATGGCACTCATCTTTAACTGCTGGCCAATCTAAATCACTTGAACAGCTGCAGAGCAGAGCTTGTGGGATAGTCCTGGGCAGGAATTTCACATCTTATTCTGAAGCACTGAGTGATTGTGATCTGGACTCTCCCTGTGACAGGAGGGTGGAGCATTGTCTGCGGTTTGCCGAAGGGCTCTCCAATAATTCCAGAACAAATGATTTACTACCCCCTGTCAGGGGTAGAGTCCATGATCGCAACCTACGCAATGTTGACAAATTGTCCCAGCTTTTTGCCAGAACTTCGCGCTTCCAGTAGCCCCATCCCATTTTTTAATAGTTTATTGAATAATTAGTGTTTTTTTTCATATTACCTGCACAGGACTGTCCTGCTAACTTAATTCATTCAGACAATATCATTGTTTTTATATGCCATAGTGTGTTGACTTTTATGAAATTTAACCCCTTTTATAATTTTTATTTGCATGACTTATTTACTGCTGTGTGATAAATTGTGTTTTGAAATGTATCAAGTGCAATATTGTAATTTTGATTGTTGTATAATGTATATAATATAATATATTTTTGATGTGTTTTAAAATTGTAAGTTTCCATGTATTTCAGCCTTTGGGCTGCAATATGAAATAAAATAAACATTACTACATTACTACACTTCGTTCTGATGTTATGAAGTTTTTTGATATCTATTTTCTTATATAGTTTATTGCTTTTTTACTCCATATTTTTACCTTTATCTCAATTTCAAATTTGCCGCCTCTGGCCCCCATGGACTAGATCGTGTCACGTATGCTGAGCAGTCATTAACCTCTAATGTTTAAAATGTGCAAGCTAGTGCACCACAAGTTGTTCTCCAAATTTAAGTCTTACCTTCTGTTACATTGATCGCATGTAGTTCACCACGCAACGATGACTTACAATAGAATACTACACTTCCATCGATACGAGCATACTTAGTGATGACAAGGAGGCGAGGGTTTATTTTCTGGCAGCCATTAACACATTCAAGTGTTGGACGATAAGTTAGCAATGGCAAACCTCTCTTGTTAGCCAAGTAATAGGACTCTGTTGTTGAGTTGCTCTTGAGCAGTGCATGTGGACAATCTATGTATGTGTTATTGATCCTGCTCTCTGGCACTGTAACATAAACTGTAAATTGAAGAGAACATGAAATTGGTCAAACTTAACAGAGGACATATCTGACAGTGAAAATTAATACTTAGTCAAATGTTTATGGAAATGTTACAATAATTGATTTGATGATACCCACCTATTTCACAGTTAGAACCAGTGAAGCCAGGAGAACAACTGCATTTGTATCCATTGATAAGATCTGTACAAGTTCCGCTCACACATGGGGATGACTTGCACTCATCAATATCTGCAGAAAATACAAAAGAAATATTGGCCACATCCAAAACTATGTAGTAACTACCCCCTAGTGGATTTATGCAAATGCAATAATTGCTGGTAACCTATAGTTGCACCATAATTAGCTAGCACAATGACTTGTGAGTTTATACAAACAAGAAAACATATGAAAACCATATTTGCAAATTGCATATATATGCACTGTAATTGGCTTCTGGTACGCATTTTTTTGAGTTTTTGACCCAGTCCACACTAGTATATTTTCGTCATCGTGTTGTATTTACCCGATTATGACACGATTATGATAAATGAATGATGAGAGCATCCATATGGTCAACAGCTCATCATCGTGTCACAGCAAATATGAAGTTCATTGAGTAAACATAAAAACGACAAAATGCGTACACACAGGTAATTTTCATCAGCAATTACGACACGATCATGCTACAAACCGCCCAATATGGAAATTTTAACACAATTGTAGCCCGGGATTGTAGTATGCTGGACGACATTGAGCGGTCACAGGATACTAAAAAATTGAAATTACTAAAAAAGCCAACCGCAAGCTGTAAATGCTGCGCATGTTGAAAAAATTTGGTTTTAACAATCAGGAGCTTATTACAGTATACAGAGGGTACATCAGACCTCTCTTAGAGTATTGTGACATAGCATGGCACTCATCTTTAACTGCTGGCCAATCTAAATCACTTGAAAAGCTGCAGAGCAGAGCTTGCGGGATAGTCCTGGGCAGGAATTTCACATCTTATTCTGAAGCACTGAGTGATTGTGATCTGGACTCTCTCTGTGACAGGAGGGTGGAGCATTGTCTGAGGTTTGCTGAAGGGCTCTCCAATAATTCCAGAACAAATGATTTACTACCCCCTGTCAGGGGCAGAGTCCATGGTCACAACCTACGCAATGCTGACAAATTGTCCCAGCTTTTTTATTTTTTTTTGCGCTTCCAGGGTAGCCCCATCCCATTTTTTATTAGTTTATTGAATAATTCGTGTTTTTTTCATATTACCTGCCCAGGACTGTCCTGCTAACTTAATTCATTCAGACAATATCATTGTTTTTATATGCCATAGTGTGTTGACTTTTATGAAATTTTACCCCTTTTATAATTTTTATTTGCATGACTTATTTACTGCTAGCAGCATGGATACTGATATTGGACTCTGTCATGTTTGAAATTTGCTTAAAAAGTTACCTTTTTCAGAGTCATCATTGAGCAGCGACGTAGCTTGCGACACCATCACGGCGTCTTCATTCAGCGTAGAGATGTATTGTTTACAATCCTCCGGTCACATGACCACCCGATGGGTGAGAACACTTATGTTGGTGAGACAAGTAGATCTCTCGGCACCCGTTTCAAAGAACATACTAGAACCACCCCCCCCCGAACAGCAGTCGGTGACCACAAAGCTGATCATAAACATGATATCAGTATTGAAGATGGGGAAGTTATCGGCAGGGAAGACCATTTTGGAACAGGAAGATCAGGAAGCCATAGAGATAAAGACACAAAAGCCCACGCTCAACAGGGATGCGGATACGACCTGCCCGCCATCTACAATGATCTGTTGACACTTGACCACCCATCGGGTGGTCATGTGACCGGAGGATTGTAAACAATACATCACTACGCTGAATGAAGACGCCGTGATGGTGTCGCAAGCTACGTCGCTGCTCAATGATGACTCTGAAAAAGGTAACTTTTTAAGCAAATTATTTACTGCTTTGTGATAAATTGTGTTTTGAAATGTATCAAGTGCAATATTGTAATTTTGATTGTTGTATAATGTATATATAATATCATAACAAGAATAAACTTAGATGAAACCATCACTACAGATAAAGTGCTCAACTAAAAAGGAGCAGGAATATATTTTTAAATGTAGTGAATTTATTATTTACATCATCATTCAATACAGAACTGTTTCGTATAGGTGTTGTCACACCTACACTCCTCAGTTGAATGAGAGCACAAGCAAAATATACCTGGCCATGACCTGGCTGGGTGGGCCAAAAACACAGCATTGAGCTAATTAAAGTGTCTATAAAAAGTCTGACATAAATTATGAGCGACTATAAAAGTCAATGATAAAGTTCCAATAAAAAGGCATATAGGCCTTGGTAAAAGTCAAGGTATCAAATGTTACACAATAAGTACTTCTTCTTATGTCTACAAGCACTCACAAGTTCATTTCTATTATTAAGAGTTGAAATAAGTGGTTTATAAATGATATAATATTTTTCAGTCAAGCACAAATTACATCTCTTTGTAAGCGGTTATGATTATAAGCTGAAGTACAGCCCTAAACCTATCAATCATCAACCAGACAAACGCAACAGGAAGCGTAATATCACTTGGTTCAATCCGCCCTTCAGTGATACAGTTGAAACTAATGTCGGCCAGAAATTCCTCTCACTCTTGGATAGGTGCTTTCCTCCTGAACATCAACTTCACAAAATCCTCAACAGAAATACCATAAAAATCAGCTACAGTTGCATGCCTAATATGCATCAGATCATTTCTGGACATAACAAATCCATTCAGGCTAATCTCAATGTATCTTCAACGGATTCTTCTAGACCATGTAACTGTAGGCGCAAACCGCATGCCCCTAGATGGCAATTGTCTTACACCATCAGTCATTTATCAGGCTTCTGTAACTCGGGATGATACTCAAACAAAGGAATCTTATGTTGGACTAACGGAAGGACCATTCAAAACTAGATTCAACTGCCATACCAGCTCATTCAAGAATGAAAAACATCGTAACGCCACCACTCTCAGCCAATATATATGGTCTTTAAAGGACAAGAATATTAACTACTCAATTGCATGGAGAATAATCACACGTGCCAAAGCCTACTCTCCAAATACAAAGAGATGTAATTTGTGCTTGACTGAAAAATATTATATCATTTATAAACCACTTATTTCAACTCTTAATAATAGAAATGAACTTGTGAGTGCTTGTAGACATAAGAAGAAGTACTTATTGTGTAACATTTGATACCTTGACTTTTACCAAGGCCTATATGCCTTTTTATTGGAACTTTATCATTGACTTTTATAGTCGCTCATAATTTATGTCAGACTTTTTATAGACACTTTAATTAGCTCAATGCTGTGTTTTTGGCCCACCCAGCCAGGTCATGGCCAGGTATATTTTGCTTGTGCTCTCATTCAACTGAGGAGTGTAGGTGTGACAACACCTATACGAAACAGTTCTGTATTGAATGATGATGTAAATAATAAATTCACTACATTTAAAAATATATATAATATCATATATTTTTTATGTGTTTTAAAATTGTAAGTTTCCATGTATTTCAGCCTTAGGGATGCAATATGAAAGAAAATAAACACTACTACATTACTACACTTCGTTCTGATGTTATGAAGTTTTGTTTTTTTCTTACTCCATATTTTTACCTTTATCTCAATTTCAAATTTGCCGCCACTGGCCCCCATGGACTAGATCGTGTCACGTATGCTGAGCAGTCATTAACCTCTAATGTTTAAAATGTGCAAGCTAGTGCACCACAAGTTGGTCTCCAAATTTAAGTCTTACCTTCTGTTACATTGATCGCATGTAGTTCACCACGCTCCGATGACTTACAATAGAATACTACACTTCCATCGATATGAGTATACTTAGTGATGACAAGGAGGCGAGATGGGTATATTTTCTGGCAACCATTAAAACATTCACGTGTTGGAAGATACGGTGGCAATGGCAAACCTCTCTCATTAGCTAAGAAATAGGACTCTGTTGTTGAGTTGCTCTTAAGCAGTTTGTTTGGACAATCTACATATGTGTTGTTAATCCTGTTGTCCGGCACTGTAATATGAACTGTAAATTGCAGGGAAAAAATGACCATCATTTAATAATTTGTCTACCAAAAAGCAAACCTTATACAAATTATAACAGTTACTTTGTGGGATGACTGAGCTGGGACAGGCTGATCATAAATATGCACATACAAATACATGCATGACTAATTACAATAATTACTAAAACCAGTCAGAATGCACAAATGCACAGGATAAGAAAGAATGGGTAGTCCAACAATGAATGGAGGAGTGGGATAAGGGTCTGGACAGATGATTTTGGAGAGCAAATTCTCCGCATCATGCAAAGAGCTTTTGAACTAGACACAACAATATAAAAGCTGACGGGTCCAGATCCTGATCACCTAGAAAGACACCCTGGTCCATGTGGGCATGAGGCTACAAGGGATCTTTCCAGTCCATCTGTTTGAAATCAATATTTAGGCCTATGCATTACAAAGCACATATTATTGCCACAACATATTACAGGCAGAAAGTAAACTGTGCACTCTTGTACATAAATGTTTGCAGGGCATATGGCAAAATATTCCAGAGATACACTATAATTGAAGACCGAATTAAAAAGACTAGATTGCGTATAAATGTTCTGTCAACCAGACCAAAAATGCTATACTAAATCGGTTAGCAACCAATCATGCTGTGCCTTTGCCCTGACATCAGATGCAAACTAGTTTTTTTTAATACGGTCTTCAATTATATTTTACCCTCCATATTTTAGGCAAATATGGCAGAATCTTAAATCTTTGAATTGTCCACAAATAATATATGTAAAACTGCTATAGTCCGTATGCCTCCCTCAATGCAGCATATTGTTTTCTATTGTTTCTCTAAAAACAATGATGATACTGTATTGTTTGTAATAAAGGCTCCCCCTCGGATACCCGAGTTCCCGCTCATCATTGGCCTTCCCGGGCCAAAATTCAAAACCAATTTTTTTTTTTTTTTTAAAAAAAAAAAAAAAAAGAAAAAGTTATATACAGGGTGATTTAAAATGAACTGTACCCAACTTCAAAAATTCAAATTAAATACTTACCTACATTTAAATCATTTGTGTTTGTAAGCTATAACAGGAAAGTATGTTTCCTATTATTGGTGAAAAAATCATGTCTTTACTTCTAATGGTTTTGAAGAAAAGTACATTCTTAGAAAACACACCAAAAACGATGTTGCACACGGATGAGTATTTCATTCAAACTATCTGTTCTACAGCATTTTGCTTACTCAACTGCCCTCAGACTCTTTCATATCAACATAAATTGCGCATGTTTATTTAAAAATGAAAATAAGATGAATTGATAAATTAATACAATTAAAATTAAATACTTACCGACATTTAAATAATTTTATATTGCAAGCTGTAATAGGGCTATGTTTCCTATTATTGGTGAAAAACATCAGGTGTCAAATTACGAGTGTACGGATATTGCACCAGCACCATTTCTATTTGAATTCAAATTTCCCTCTACAATTTCAAGTCAACGGGTCCTTTGTTCTACATGTATTATTTAACATGTAATCTTTCCAAACCTGACATTATAATTGAATATCAATAGTATTGATTTAATAATGCGAAATAACATTTGTCTTGGTTTTGCTGTACATGTACGTAATCATAGTAGTTGCATTTTGTTACTATGGTAGAGAGCACGGATAAACTTAGTTCCGTGTGTTGGTCTAAAAAGTGGGGTGATAACTTGAAAATGCAATATCTTCTGACTAAAACCACTTATTATCAAAATTCAAAATTTCTACTACAGAACACTTATCACTGCTTTCAATGATTGTTTTTTAATATTTACAATGCCCGAAAATATATATAAAAAAATTGGGTGAAGTTGGGTACAGTTCATTTTAAATCACCCTGTACCCTAAATTACTTGTTATTCAAGGTTGGAAACTGGAGAAATACTGCTACTAAAAAATTATATAAAAAAAAATTCAAAGTTGGATAAGTTGTACATTTTAATTACTTTTGCTTCTATTGAATAGCTAGTAATGCATACTAATTCAATGTATACTTACCTGGGCCCATAAGTGCAGCACATTCCGACAACATGATGACATTCAGCAATATCACCAAAGCAGAAGCTACCTGAACCATATCTGCAATAAATTATAATAATAATGAAAACTTACAAACATGAGAGCTCATTGCCAGTGGTGGCACCAGAATGGAGGCAATATGAAATATGGGGAGCCAAAAATCTGACAATTTTGCATCTTTTGCCCCAAATAGTGGATTTTTCAATGATTTTTTGTTCTGCCTAGGGTGCGCAACTGAGGGACAAATCAAAGCCAAAGTTTTGGGTAGCAAATTCCCCGTTATAGGCCTACTAAAAATTAACTTTTGTTTCCAGTAACATGCTCTGAAAAAATTGGCACGGAAGGAAGGAAAATTTTTTATTTTATGGAAAAATTTTATTTGCACATACTGAAATTTCAACCCAATTTTACACTTGCACGCCAAAAACAATAGCCTATCTATTTAAATTTTTTTAATTCAGGAGGAAAAATGTGATTGCCAACAATTTCATGAGAATTTCGACACAGATGATTTTGTGCTTATTTTTGCATTTTTCTCAAAAATTATAGCACATTGGTGACAAGTATTATTATACGGTATGTATATTATAGGGGCAAGGACTACAACTACTTTACCGAAAATTCAGCAACTCAAAACAACAAGTAGTTATTGATTTATTGATCAAATATTGGTTTTCCCTCATTTTTGACTGTAACTCCACAATTGTTGTCTGTGCTGATATAAAATTGCCAGTGCAGTAGTTGTAGTCCTTTCCCCTATAATATGCAAGAAAGTCGAATAATAAAAGTCCAGTGACCGTGCCGCCCGAAAAAAATCACTGACCGAGATGAGTGATACACACAACAGGTGGTCACTGCCAAATCGAATGGGCGTGACTTTTGGAAGGGTTATGCCATATTTGGAGTGATCATGGTTTCATATTGCAAGCAGTGACCAGTTTTCAACCAACGTGGGGGCAAGTGACTTTTATTGTAGGACCTTTTTTGGGGGGGGAGGGGCGGTTAGTGGATTTTCTTGAGCGATGAGAGTTTGAGTATAGTTGGTAACTAAGAAAAAAAAACAGGTCCTACTCGTCGGACTACCACCTTTTATAAATAAACCACTCTTGTTTACTAACTGCTCCCTGTGTACTAAAAAACTAGCAGGTACCCACACGAAGCGTGAGTATCCCGCTACCTAGTATAAAATAATAATTATTGATGAAATTTATGACCAATTCTCACAACAAACATGTTCACTTACATGTGTGCTTTCGGCTTGCGGCCACTACCCAGGTAGGCCTTTTTCAAACTGATGTTATTGATCTTGATGAGTGTCACACAAGGAGTTATTTACAACATCATGTGACAAGTCAACATAAAATACTCACACAGAATAGTAGGCATCATGGTGACACTATTCACTAATCAGTCACAGCTCAGCAAAACAGGCAATATACAAACAGGTAATTCTAGATTCTTCTTTAGTAGTTCCCTAACTTCCTTTTAATTTCTTTTTTTCCTAGTTCGCTTCCAACGGACTGAGACTATTTTCATATCACTTTTCATCTGTAAAATACTGTAATAAACAAAAGTGTACAATTTTTCTCATTAAGGGGGTACTACACCCCTCGATAAATTTGTGTCTATTTTTGCATTTTTTCTCAAAAACTAATAACACAGTGGTAACAAAAGTTATGTATATTATAGGGGCAGGAATCAATTACTACACTGGAATTTCAGTGACCCAAGACAAGCGGTTAGTTATTTATGATAAGAAAAGAGGTACCGCAAGAATGTACCTCATTTCCTGTCATATATACTGAACAGCTTGTCTTGAGTCACTGAAATTTCAGTGTAGTAATTGGATTCTTTGCCCCAATAATATACATAACTTTTGTTACCAGTGTGTTATTATTTTTTGAGAAAAATGCAAAATGCAAAATAATTATGAGCCCTGGGGAGGGTAAAATTGGGGGGGGGGGGGGCAAGAAATTTTGGCAAGCCAAAAGACAAAAGTGCAAAAATAGGCACAAAATTGGTCAGGGGTGTAGTACTCCTTAAAGGGGCATTTCGTGATCCACAGCCTCATCCCCCACTTTTCCCAAAAAAGTTGAGATTTTTACACCACTGGATACCTCTGGCTACATAATGTTTATGTACCAAATATTTCTTGCAGATTAATTCGTTTAGCAAAAATATCGCCAAATTTGAATTTCGTTCTGGTGCACCAGAACGAAATTACAACGCATTGTCTATGGAGCAGTGTAATACACATAATCATGCATAACTCGCAAACGCATAAAATCGGAATCAACTGAAATTTTGGAAATAAGCTTTTTCGTGGATATCTACTGAAAAATGTCATAAAAAGAGGATGCTAGGATCACGAAATCCTCCTTTAAAGCACTTGGCTTAATTGGTTCATATAATTTTCATTGTTCATGTCAGGTGTGCGGTAGGATGCAGAAAGTATAATTGACTTTCTGCCAACAATTTTGATCCGAGCCCAGACTATTTCACAGTTGCAATCTAACTCAGTGGGTACCTATTATAAGTATATAATATGTCATTGCGGATAGCGATAAAGACACCCCACCTCTCTGGGTTCTCTATCTTTCTGGAAAACCAGGAAGTTTTTGGGAAAAACCTCAGTGCTGAGGACTGAACTGTCCAGTCAGCTTTCACAGCCAAGGACAATATCTGGGCAATGATATCCAAACATGCAGCAAAGGTGGCTTTTTTACCTCTTAAACCTTGACAATTAACAATCAAAATGCGCAAATTTTCAGCTCTGTTGATTTTATCACTCAGGCTGAATTTTCTTTTTGGGTGAGAAAGTAGCCAGAAGGGAATGAGGGAGATCCCCCTCCGAGTTACTCGAGAAACACTAGCAACAAATTTGCTCACGGATGCTAGCCAGTAACTGAGAACGTGACAACATTTACTTTTACATTGGGTATTAAACCAGAGAGTCACAGAGTCACACTCATGCATAAAATCGCAAACGGTCAGGCAGCCATCCCAGAGCAAAAGTATCTGCAGCCGGTGAAACGCCTCACACGAAAGAACAACAACAAAGCCTACCAAAGACCATCGGGGAGAAAGGACTGTTGGGTCAACTTGTTTTTCCCAAACACAATCAAGGATTGGAACATTATCCCACAAAACATAGTAACCATTGAAGAAACCAAGTCATTTAAGCAAGAGGTCCTGAACCACCACTATCAAAGTCAACAAGCATAACATCTTTAACACATTGCGCACAACTTCCTCCTCGCCTGGTTACAATTGTAGCGTTGGGGAGTATACAAGCAGAAGCAGAAGCAGAAGAAACCAGCTCATTTAAACGTCCAAATGATTATGTCTGTGTTCGATCTTCCTAGTTACTAGGACTACACAGATGCCCTTTGCGTTAGGTAATATTTCGAAACAACCTCTGAGGCAATACTACTAAAACTGCGGGTAAAGCTGTTTGTCAGCTTGATTGAGCCATCCGAATAAACAGACCCAGGAGAATAATTTGGTAGCCCACATGAAGGGCATATCCACATGACATTACCTTTGGCATGCGCATATTTTTTGGGGGGGGGGACTTTGGGGGCACCAGCCCCCCGGGGTAAAAGCAGGGGGGCGGCCCGGTGGGGTCACTCCCTGGCAGGGGGGACGCATAGGACTGTTACCACAAGTACAAATTACCCCCTTTCGCAGTCAATTTCAAGGACAAATCATGAAATTTTACCCCTTTTTACTTCAAAACAAGGACAAAATGGTACTCTGAAACACCCCTATTTTTTAGATTCCGAGGACACATTTGCAATTTTGACTCTATTTCAACATTTCAAGGAGAAGGCTTTTATGAATGTTTTTTTTAGTAATCAACAGGGCATCACAGAATTCAAGTAGTACCCCTTGCAATGCAACGCTTGCATATAAATCAGAGATACATAGTGGTGGTTGTTGAAATACAATAACTGCATAAATTTATTCCTGTGATTTATTTATCTGGCCAGCTCCTGGGGACCAGCTATCCACGGGATCAGGAGAAAATAATAAGAACCCCTTTTTTTCCAATTTCGCGGATATTTGTGCGATAAAACACCCCTATTTTTCCAATTTCACAGACAATTTTGTCCGCGGACAAGCCCTAAGGGAGTGTTCATAAATACTTTGGTAGGGGGGCTGGAAAATATGTAGGGGGGGTCATAAAATTTTAGGAGTTCTGAAGAGGGGGTTAAAAAGTTTTGGGTGTATGAACAGGGGGTTAAAAGTTTTTGGGCACGTGAGGGGGGTGTAAAAACTTTAGCAACATTAGTCCTGAAGCAAAAAATATAAAATAGCCTGACATTTTTTTCGCGCGCTACGCGCGCAAATGTTCTCCTAAAACCAGAACAAAAGTTCATTCCAGATAAGGGCATTTGATCAGGTCCTTTATGTATTTTGAAAAGTCATTCAATATAAGTATGAAGTGTTAAAAATTGTCTTGTTGTCTATAACTTAATTTTGAGGTTTGTGTCAGTTCCTTCTGATCTGCTCTTTTAATCACCAAAAGACTTCTTTAGTGTTGACAATTTTTACAATAATTTTTCATGCAGTACAGATTATTAATTTATTATCAACTAAATCATGTTGCTTTACAATTATAGGCAGAGGAATCTTGGAGAACGGGGTACACGTTTCCACCCCTAATTTTTCCATGGGGACATCCCCTAAAGATCCTAGTAGGAGAAAAAAAACAATAACTGCCCTATGCAACTTTTTAGCACATCGAAAAGCACCGTGTTTTGGGCCCAAATATAGGGTAAAATTGCACAATTTTAAGCCAGCGATCTACGAACTGGCCCAGCAAATTTATAGCAAAACACCCCATTTCGGCAGTAGCGTGGCAAGGGGGGAAAGTGCCCCCATGACAAAGATGAATGAAAAATGAAAGATAAAATCTGGAGGGCAAAGGAAAAGAATAGTGGCAAGGAACCCTTTTCCACCCAAATTCACCCCGATCATGGGGATTCATGGGCCAAAATAGTGTAAAATACAAAACGTTTTGCGCGCTGTATGCGCACATTGTCACAATAAAGGCATTTTCATCCCCATATCATGGGCGAAAATAGTGTACAAATGAGGGGGTGGGGTCAAAACAGTTTTGAACCTAATATGAGGGGGGGTCAAAAAAGTTTTAGGTCCATTAAGCGGGGGGTCAAAAAAGTTTTGGGTTCGCAAAGAGGGGGGGGTTAAAAAAAAATTTTGACATGAAAAAAAATATTTTCCAGCCCCCCCCACCAAAGTATTTATGAACACTCCCTAAAAAAGACCCCTTTTTCCGCGATTTTAGTAACGATCGTGCGGTCACTATTGCAAGTTGAGTGACCCCACCGGGGGCGGCGTAAGAAGAAGGGGCAGCAAGAAACGAAGGGGGCGGCAAAAAGAATTAGTAAATAAAAAAGGCGGAAAAATGTGATAAAGCATAACATTTTTGAAAAAAAAATGTGCTGGTTTTAGGGTGCTAGCGCCTGCATGAAACCCTTGAAGGGGCGGCAAAATTGAATTTCCTTCAGCCCCCGGGTTGGGGCGGCCACGGTACGCCACTGTTTGGCCCCCATGGACCAGACCGTGTCACAATTCTTGTTCGTGAACTTGAGGGCAAGTATAATACTTCAGCAACTGTTCCATCTTGATCAAAAAATGTATGTCTTTGATTCAAGCACAACAATGTATAATGGTGATTGATAACGTAATAAACTAATAAACACAAGAGAAAATTTCACAACAAATGTCCAGTGTGACCCTCGAATCGGCCTCGATCCTTAAATCCTCAATCCATTTTTGAAAAAACCCGGGAAAACCCACTGCTGGAGTCAGTCATCTGTAGAATCACTGATAAATTTGACAATCTACAAAAAACCCGATATTTGACTGAAGTGAAAGTGTTATACCAGCAAACTCTATCTTCTATACACACAATAACTATCGTGTCGTCATGGATTGGCAGGATCGTAGATATATTTCTCGATCAAGCTGGTTGATTCTGGAAAGTTCAGTGAAATGAGTCATCATGGTCTGCCATAGCATAGTGCATGATGAGTGCCGGCGAGGATGACATATTCTGCTTCTGCTTCTGCTTCTGCTTTATACTGTGCAAACACCGCCGGTACTTGGTGGTTATAACGCACAGGTCGCGTGATACGATGGCCTACATTATATCTTGAAATGAGCTCTTTTACATAGTTCGTTAATGTCCATTTCATCCAGTTTACTTTTAAAAATTGTGACTTCTGGAGCATCGCGTGTCTCTGCCGGCAGGAGATTCCATTACCTTATTGTGCGGGGGTAGAGCGAGTATTGGTAACAGTTCTTATTAAAAGCCGGAATGTCTAAAAGATGTGGACCATGAGAACTTCTGGTTTTGTGATTGGTTGTATTGCTTAATGGCTTAACATTTGATGGCGCCAAGTTGTGAACTTCCTTGTAAATTGTAGTTAAGCGGAGTTTGGTGCGTCGGTTTTCTAGCGTTTCCCATTGGAGATTAGTCAGCATTTTTGTGACACTTGATTTCCTGGAGTGATCATTTTGAGCGAAGCGTGCAGCACGACGTTGGATTTTCTCTAAAGTAGCCTTGTTGGAGTTCTGATAGGGATCCCAGATAGCGCTACAATACTCTAATTTCGGACGCACAAGAGCCTTGTATGCCATTTCTTTGACTGTCTTGTTACATGAGTACAGATTTCTTCTCAAAAGTCCGAGCATTTTATTTGCTTTGTTAGATGTCTGTTTTATGTGGTGGGCCCAATTGAGGTCGCAGCTGATTTCGACCCTAAGTATTTCTGCTGTTTAACATTCTGGAGAGCAACTCCATTCATTGTATACTCATGATGAACTGGTTTAGTCTTGTGAGTGACGTGCATGGAATAGCATTTGCTTGAGTTAAACGACATTTGCCATGATTTTTCCCACTTGCAAAGAGAGTCAATGTCCTTTTGGAGATGAAGACTGTCCTGAGCACTCTTTATCTCTCTGTATATAATGCAGTCATCTGCAAAAAGTCTCACTTTACATGACACAGCAGCCGGGAGATCGTTTATATAA
The DNA here is from genome assembly GCF_039555335.1 of Amphiura filiformis. Lineage (NCBI taxonomy): Eukaryota > Metazoa > Echinodermata > Ophiuroidea > Amphilepidida > Amphiuridae > Amphiura > Amphiura filiformis. The sequence goes on along the minus strand of NC_092639.1, from coordinate 62,359,066 downwards.
AGCAAGAAAAGCAAGGGACCCAACACAGTCCCTTGAGGGACTCCTGAGGTAACTGGTGCTTCTGGAGATGATTCACCTTCAATCTGAACTCTTTGATGCCTGGTTGTCAGGAAGTTGTTAATCCACATCAAAAGGCTGTTGTTAATGCCTGTGTGCTCCAGTTTGCGCAGCAATCTTTGGTGGGGGACGGTGTCGAAAGCCTTGCTAAAGTCAAGTATAATCAGATCGGCTTGGCTCTTTCTGTCCAGGATTTGAGTAAGGTCGTCGACTAAGCCTGCAAGTTGTGAATCGCAGGATCTTCCCTGACGAAAGCCATGCTGGTGATTTGTGAGAACTTTGTATTTGTCTATGTGATCCATGATGTGACGATGGATAATATGCTCGAGGATTTTACATGGGATTGAAGTCAGTGAGACTGGTCTGTAGTTGGCTGGGTTGGTACGATCGCCTTTTTTGTAGATGGGTATGATGTTAGCGCGCAGCCATTGGTCAGGTAGTTCACCGGTGTCAACTGATTTTTGGAATATCTTTTGGAAAACTGGGGCAAGACTAGAAGCGCAGCTTTTGATGACTCTGGCAGAAATGTCGTCTGCCCCAGATGCTTTCTTGGGTTGTATTTCAGACAAAAGTTTCTCAACTCCCTTTGTGTCAATTACAAGCTTAGGGATTTCAGGGATCTTAGCGGAAGTAATTTATGGATATTCGCAGTGTCCTCCTCGGTGAAAACAGAACAAAATTGCTGGTTTAATGCTTGCGCCTTGTCAGCAGCTAAAGATACATAGCGACCCAATGACGAGAGTGCAGAAATGCCGAAAACCTCTTGTTTAGTTGATTTGATGTAGTTCCAAAAGGCTTTGTGTTGTCACTCTTCAGGCTCTCACCTATCACCTCCTTGATATACCTTTGATGAGATTTTCTAATCTCTCTGTCAATGGTGCTGACGGGCTTTTTGAATTTAGACCAATCGGTAAGGGAGATTTTGTTTTCCTTGCTTTGTTGTAGAGTTTCTGTTTATGACGAATGGAGCGCCTGGTAGCTTGGTTCACCCAAGGAAGATTAAATCTGGTAGAGTTCATCTTGGAAGGAATGAACTCGTCAATGGCAGATTGCAAAACTTGATGAAATTCAGACCACAATGAATTGGTGCTAATTGTAGACACATATTCATCTGTAAGCTTCTGGTTAAAACTCAAGATTTTATTGTCAATTGCACAAAAGTTGGCTTTCTTGTACAAGAAGATTTTTCTCTTTGGGGGCTTGAGTGCTTTGGCTTCAAATTTGGTGTTGACTATTACCATGTCGTGATCACTAATTCCCGCAGTAACGTCGCAATTAGCAACAAAAGACGGGTTTGAGACAAAACACAAGTCTAAAATACTGTCTCCCTGGTAGGCTTGTTAACTATCTGAGTCAAGTTATAATCGTCTGCAATTTCCAGCATGCACTTGCTAACTGCCGGATATCTACCTCCTGCACGGAAAATGTTTTTTCCCCAGTCAACATCTGGCAAATTGAAGTCGCCAAGGAGCCACACCGATGCGGCTGGCGGGATCTTTGCAAGAGAAAGATCAAGTTGTTTCATATATTCAACGCCGGATGATGCTTGAGAACGGTAAAAAGATCCAATATACACTGGCTTAAGACCCTTCACATGAATACTGACCCAAATTAGCTCGCAATCAGTATCAAGGGTTTTTTCTTCGGACACAATAAACTTGTTTGAGACGGCAATAAAAACGCCGCCGTGCGAATCAGTTTTACGGTCTTTTCTGAAGACATGAAAGTTTGGCGGGAAAATTTCGCCGGACGCGACATCTTGATTTAACCATGATTCTGTCCCGACGATGACGTCTGGCCTTTCGTCATCAATAAGAGTGTGAAGATTAGCCACTTTCCCTCTAACACTCTGACAATTGAGATTAAGGAGCTCGAGAGAGGCACGTCCGTTCACGACGACGACCTGCTTGATTGTTTATTTGATATTTTTTCTCCCTAGCCTAAATAATCTTTAACTGAAATACTCTGCATGTGATAAATACTTACTTATCGCTCTTTTCCAATACTTCAAGCTTCTGGATGTGAACTGGAATGGGCAAAAAATCCAAATTTCTTACCCCTTAGCTGTCTAAGACTGCACTTCTCACGTTGGCTTGTTTATTATGGGCTGGTCATGTGATCATCACGTGAGGGATTCATCGATCGGTCATTCCATTATTTCATAAGGGAAATTTTTTCTCCTACGCAGACTCGTTGTTGTAAAGTTCTATAAACAAACAAACAAACAAACAAACAAACAAACAAACAAACAAATAAATAAATAAATAAATATGAATAAAAACAAATAAATAAATAGATAAATAAATATAGTATTGTCCAAAATAAATAAATAGATAAATAGATAAATAAATAAATAAATATCAAATAAATAAATAAATAAATAAATGAATAAAAATAAATAAATAAATAATTGATAAAAATCGGCTGATGGAGTTCATGTCAGCACTGGAATATGCTCTGAGGGAAGCGGGACGGTTGGGGTCCCTTAAAACCGGTTTAACCCAGAGTCTGGTCCTGAGTCCAGAGACCAGAGAATTGTTTGATGCCTACCCAAGACAAGGAGATATGCAGTTCAAGAAATACTTCCCAAGACACCTTCAAAGAGGCATTATTATGGAGTGCTCATCTATATAAAAAGTGAAATAAGACTCCGAAGGTGACTGACTGCACTGGTGCTCTACCAATGAATAAAAAAAACGAAATCAGTTAAAAATAAATAAAATGTTTTTATAAATAAAATGTTTTTGTTTTTTAATGAAAATATAAAATAAATGATTTTAATTTAAACGTTTGATCCAAACACAAAGAATTAATTCCTACCTCGGAATTTTCAGATGGTACTCCATCTTTCATCAGCGAGTGAGTGACTGTATCATATATATACATGATTAAAAAAATTCAGTTCAATTTATTTTTGCCTTGGGTCGAGTAAAAATAAAAATATTTCTGCAAAAATCAACATTTTTTGAGAAAATCTCAAAATTTCATTTGATAGACCCCTATAATAAAATAATAAATGATCCACCAAAATGAAATTTTACATAAAATTATTTTTTTTAATTGAATTTTTTTTAATTGCTTTTTTTAAGGTTTTTTTTTAGTATTATTATTTTATTTGGGGAGGCATCGCCTATCACCGTATGATTACCGAAATCCTAAATTTAATAGACATCCTGGCCGAGCGCGAGCCGAGCGAGCCCTCTTTATGAAATATCACGGCAAGGATGATGAACACCCCTATTTGGGAAAATGGACGTTTTTCAAAAGGTCAAATCTAAGGTCAAAATACTTCGTTGACCTCATGACCTCTCAAATTAAAAAAACAATTCCGAAACAAAATAATGAGGATAAAAACTTTTCTATAGCTTTTTTAAAGGAATGCAGAACTTTTTTTGCTGAAGATTATACACCTTGTCTATTCTAGTATTATACAAGCAACAATTTGGAGTGTCTTATATTATAAGAAGGTGAGAGAAGTTCAAATATTGAATTTGAAATATTAAAGCTTACCTAGACCTAGTGATAGTTCACCAAAATTCGGACCGCTATCAGTTTCAGTTTGTGAATGAGGACATCGTATAAGTTCCTTGTACTAAAGCTTACCATCAATGATGACCATGCATGTAAATCATGGTAAATGGCATGTTTATGTTACACAGATCATCATCATTTTTACTATTCTGTCGGTCAAACATCCGGGCTATCTCTAGTCTCGGGCCCAAACTGCATGTGGCGCACGGTTTGTTGTGAACAACAGAAACTGGCTGTGAAGGAGGCTACATAAAGTGATTAAAGTCTTATTCAGATTCCCTTTTACAAATTAAGCGTACTGCTAGCCGTCCAGCGCGTATTATTTGCACAAGGTCCAATGCACACGCTTGACGTCGCGCGCGTATACGCGATGGTTATTAGCTGTCAAATGAAATCTGAATAAGACTTTAGCGATGTTGCTGGAGTAGTGGAGTGGCATTCAATTTCGGAAAAAAACGACACTCGACCATGGAATTTTATTTTAAGTTTGTCAGTATATAAACGGTATTAAAATCAAGTAAGTTTCTTTCACTCTTAAGGTTATACAGGATTTTGAACTTTTGTGTAGGCAAATTGGCTGCACGTAGCCACCTAAAATATTTTGTTTTTCAAAAAAAAAACATGGCAGGCCTAAAAATCATACTTCATCTTAAAGCTGACACTCTAATGATTATTATTGTAATACTTTTAACGTCATAGCTCATACACAAATGTACTTTGTAAGTGTTTCAATTTGTGTTCAATTTCATGAGCATGAGGTTTTTCGGAAAGAAGCCAGGAAAATATGGGGAGAGGGTCCGATTTCATTGCGATTTCGCATATGTGTTACAAACAAACCAATGAAATAATGTACCTATTGATTCTTTCGATAGGTCCTCCTGATTTGAAACAGTAAGCTTACATGTTCACAGAATGTCAATGAAAATGATGGGGTAAATGTCGTCTTTTTTGCAACAACAATATTAATTTAGTGTGCCAATATATTGACACAATTATTCCCTACATTATTTCTTTGAAGTATCAGCTAACACATGCATATCAAAATTTTATGAATCAGCTACGGGAAACATTAAAAATAATTTATTTCATCTCAGCATATCAGGCCAAATGGTCCAAAATGGAGTTCTGAGATATCCACACATTTAGTTTCAAGTACTCACATTTTCTGCTACATGGTGTATTTCACAGTATCAATTCACAATCCCATAATATTCCAGGTGCAGTGCTCCTGTATTACTACTGATAATCCTTACTGCATGGGAAGTATCAATTGATTTTCACAAAACTTGCAGAAATTGACAAATTTCTGCCAAAACTTCCACACTATCTATTATCATGTTCAAACCATGTGCTAACTTGTTTACAATGCTAGTTAGTGTTGCCAGGGCCAAGGTGATAGTACTTATTTTATTGATTTTGTCTAGTATAGTGCTGGTTGAATACTCATGCTCCACTGTGCATATGCTTCAGTGATTTTAGCAATCAAATGAAAATGATAGGGTTGCCAGTTCATGCACTGGAATAATAATCACTATAAGGGGCACATCACTAAATAAATGTCCCATTGAAATACATGTGAAAATACAATAAAGTAACTAGGTGCATAATAATTATGAGTCCTGGGGAGGGTAGAATGGGGAGGGGGAGCAGTTTTTGGCAAACATTTACAGTGCATCTTTATAAGGCTTAGGAAACACTACAGAAACATTCAAATCTGCATCATAATATCTAGGCCATTTAAAGTTTCCACATTGGCAAAGTTAGGCTGGCCGAGAGCAGGGCCAAGGGAGGATGACAGGAAATGTTGGCATACCTTTTAAAATCTAACCCACGGGCCCCCCATGTATATTTGGGATTCCCCCTTCCAAAGAAAATGATAGCCCCTCACACCTTCTCTTTCTTCCATGAGTTACACCAAATGCGGAAGGATTTAGCGTAGTGACCCCTTTAAAAAAGAATTAGTGCTGTGGGATATCTAGAGCAAATATTGATACACAAAATAATTTAAAAATACTTTGTTGATACAATTTTTTCAATCTACATCTCTGAGATGTTTAATATATACATATACTTCATAAATAAAAATTAAAAAACAAAAGACAAGTTGAGTGGAATTTTCACCCTCCGTAACCTTAAGACTTAGAAACGGTTGTTTGATTCCACTGACTATTTGCGATCGAAATTTACATAACACCAATGTCACAGAAATCATCAACAAAAATCGAATCAGGGACTTGTTTTCACTCGAACATCATCAACCGGAAGTGACGTGACACGGACCGACAGAATAGCTAAAATAATAGTTTCTCGATCATGAGATAGGTATGCCAGGCTAGGCAAACACATTTGCTAGTCAGCCAAATTCGCCGACAATGTCAATGCATTTTTACATAGAAATTTAAAACAACTGGCCGAAGAAAGAAACCTACATAAATATGTTTTCTATACTTCACTTGACCCAAATATATGATTTTTTATGGTGACAAGTCACTCGCACATGGAATTTTAGAGGATTTTGATAGCAGTTCCATTAAAAAAGCTGCTATCATCATGAGATTAAGATCTAGAAACACCCCCGAAATGCTAGCTGAATCTTTTTGACATTGTTTGATGAAAGTCAATCTTTGACAAGATGTAACTTTGCTACTGAAAGTGCTATGAAAAAAAAGGTTTTCAGTTTTATTATTACCGTATTATTATTATTAAGCAACACTTATATGGCGCTCTAACAAAGAGCACAGCGCCTTACAAAATACACAGGCAAAAATGAAGCAAGAAATAAATACAACCAACATTAATACAATGTGTTTTAAGCAAATGCTTGAAAGCAGGCACATACACCGCCTCCCTCAACTGGATAGGCAACTCATTCCAGAGCCGTGGAGAGGCAACAGCAAACGAATGATCACCAGCTCTCTTATTTTTGGCTTTGTTTACTCAAGGCCTTTAATTTGATATATAAAATGATGCAGTTTGATGGCAAATTTGAATTAACCTAGCATACCTACATGAGAGCTCAATAGGCATGATAGGCACGCAATGACAATTGCGTCGGCGTACAACGCCTACCACACACGCTCTGCATTTCCTGTGCGTGCACATTCGATCACGCTATTGTCATGATTGTGTCATTCCTAGTAGTACAAGTAACAAGGTCAAGGAACTTATACGATGTCCTCATTCACAAACTGATACTATTTGAGCCATACAAGTTTACGTGGTGAACTAGTGTCATTCCACTAAACTTGCGACTTTACGCAGTGCACGCAGTACTACATACATACATACATACATTAGAGGCATTTATATAGCGCTACATACATAAAGAGCGCAGCGCATATGACAAAAATGACAAAATAACATGGCAAAAGATGAAACCAGATTAATTAAGTACAAAGAACATAAAAATTATGACCACTGTGGAACAAACTATTCATAAGCAGCAAATAAGTAAGTTTCTAGACCCTTTTTGAAACTAGACAATGTATTTGATTCCCTGATGGTAGTGGGCAGATTGTTCCAAATATGTGGTGCTGAATGAACAAAAGACCTGTTTGTAGCAGTTTTCAGCAATTTGACACTGTTGATCTCAGACAGGCGTGTAGTATCAGAGGCGGATCTGAGGCCAGCTCTGGCTGGACAATACAGAGAGAGCAGATCAGTCATATAAAAGGGGGCTGATCCATTAAGGCATTTGAAAATAATCATCATGATCTTAAAAATGATCCTCTCTCTGATCCGAAGCCAATGTAATTCTTGTAAACAAGGCGTAGCATGGTCCTGTTTTGTTCTGCAGCAAATGAGTTTGGATGCCCAGTTCTGGATTCTTTGCAAGGTTTGAATGTCAGATGTATTACTACCCAGAAGGAGCCCACTTCCATAGTCAATGCGAGACAGTATAAGACTTCTAACAACAAGGTGGCATGTGTCAACATCCAAGAAGCGTCTAACACGGGATATATTACGAAGCTGGTAATTCAAACTTGAACAAAGTGAGCTGATGTGTGATGTCATTGTCATTTGACGATCAAAATGACACCTAAGTTCGAACATTTTCAGTCGGCAGAATCTCCATGTCACCAATCCGAAGAGAAACAGGCGGCATATTTTGCTTTTGGTAATCAGATACCGCAACAAAGAATTCAGTTTTCTCGTCATTCAGGCGCAGCAAGTTCCTGGTCATCCATATTTTGATCTCACTGCTACAAGCTGTGAGGCGAGCAAGCGCATCAGTGATGGATGATAGATTTCGGGATCAAAGTTGATGTATAATTGTATGTCATCAGCGTAGATGTGATATGAAAGACCGAATCTGTTGATGATATGGCGAATTGGAGAGGTGTACATTGAAAAACCCAGCGGTCCAACTAGAGATCCCTGTGGTAATCCAAAGCTTAGAGGTTGAGGTTCAGACAGTGTACTGTCTACACTAACACGAGATGATCTGCCTGTAAGGTAACATTGGAACCACTTTCACAACACTCCACCAATGCAGAAGTCACTGGTAAGTCTGTTTAGGAGAGCACAATGATTCACAGTATCAAAGGCTGCGCTAAGGTCCAGAAGGACCAAAAACACGCCTTCACGCTTGGCAAGATGTTGCATGATGTCACTCTTCACTTTCAATAGCGCTGTCTCCGTACTGTGGAGAGGCCTGTACGCTGACTGTAAAGGATCACAAAGTTCATTGCTCTCCATATAAGCAGAGATTTGCTTGATGACATGTTTCTCAATTACCTTGGACACATAGGGAATGTTTGAAACAGGGCGGTAGTTCTTTAGCGTTTCAGGGTTGAGAGATTGCTTCTTAATTAGCGGGGTCACAATTGCTTGTTTCAAGCATGCTGGGAAAGCACCGGTCATCAGGGAATCATTTGTGATTTTTGTTATTATTGGAACAAACATGTCTGGATGCTGCTTAATTAACCATGTGGGTATGGGATCAAGACAACACGATTTGGCAGGTGATTTCTGAACATACTCAAGAACATCATTCTCACTCAGTACATCGAAATTCGTGAGAGAACAAGATGCACTTCTTTCAGGGTCCACATTAGTGAAGGTCTCATTACACAACTCAACAACATCATTTTCAAGACACTTATATATGTTAGAAACCTTTTCACTGAAAAATGAGGCAAACTTATGGCAAGCCACATCATTCATAAATGCGAGTTTTGCCCGCTATACTGGTCGAGGAGCACGCTATACTGGTCGAGGAGCACGCTATACTGGTCGAGGAGCACGCTATACTGGTCGAACAGCACGCTATACTAGTCGAGCAGCACGCTATACTGGTCGAGTTTAACCACGCCCGACGGCGAAGTTTCTAACGCTTGACGGCGAAGTTTTCCTACGCCGAAGCGAAGTTTCACCACGCCGAACAGCGAGTTTTCACCACGCTTGAACGGCGAGTTTCACAACGCCGAACCGCTACTACATGTATATGATGATATTATATGATGTTATATAGGCCTACACTTAAAACCAAAATAAAGAGATACTTAAAGGGCCACATAAATAAAAATCACGAGCTATCTGGTTAAGAATGATAAAGAGGAATACTGGTAACTAGAAAAGAGCGGGAACATTTTTACATTAATTTATAGGCCTAATAAAAAAAAAAAAAAAAGAGATCAGAACCTTTAAAATAAAACACAGCACAATTTTCCTTTTAATTTCATTTATGATATTTCCAATTTATTTTCCATTATTACACATTAAACAGAACTTCAGTCACATTTTCAAAGGGCAACACCTGATAATAGGGCTACATGTAGGGCCTGTCATTTTTCATAGAGCGACCAATTTTCAGTAAGCTAGTGAGTCCAACTTTAGACCCAAAAACAGTGGGATGTAAAACACGATATTGCCTTCATATTGCAAAATTGTTTTCAAACATTATTATACTACGTGTAGCAGAGTCTTAGCCAGAAATCAGAAACCACCCGTCCAAGCAGATACCAAAATTTGACCCTCAAATATAAAACAACTTGTCTATACCCATGGAAGGGTCACTGGGGTCAAATATGTCCTGATTTGGCCTTTACATGTCACTCTGAATTAGTCTCAAGTTCATATAACCTTAAAATCATCTGTTTTAGAGCTATCACATCTGTAAAATCCATTAAATCCACCCGTCTAAAATTAGATTAGGCCGTCTTAAAGACGTGTGGACGCATGGCTGGCTAAGACCTTGACGTGTAGGCCTATTATTATTATACTACGTGAATATTTTAGATCGACGTCAGAAAAACTCGCCGTTCGGCGTGGTGAAAACTCGCCGTTCGGCGTTGTGAAACTCGCCGTTCGGCGTGGTGAAACTCGACCAGTATAAAGTATTATTCAGATTTCCTTTTACACATTAAGCGTACTGCTAGCCGTCCAACGCGTATTATTTTGCACATGGTCCAATGCATCGCGCTTGACGTCGGCGTTTTATATCGCGATGGTTAATTTGTAAAGGAAATCTGAATAATACTTTAGCGTGCTGCTCGACTAGTATAGCGTGCTGCTCGACCAGTATAGCGTGCTGCTCGACCAGTATAGCGTGCTCCTCGACCAGTATAGCGTGCTCCTCGACCAGTATAGCGGGCTCCTCGACCAGTATAGCGAGCTCCTCGACCAGTATAGCGGGCTCCTCGACCAGTATAGCGGGCTCCTCGACCAGTATAGCGGGCAAAACTCGCATTTATGAATGATGTGGCTTGCCATACAAACTTGTTACTTAAATCTTGAGATGACTCATGGGCTGGAAGAGCCTTAGTACTTCTATTTAATAGTGTGTTAACCTTCTTGAAAACAGTTTTAGTATCAGCTTGGGCAAGTTCATTTTTATAATATTCTTGCTTCGCTACACAGATTAAGCTGTTCACTTGTTCTCTTTGAACAACATACAGTTGGTGGTCAACTTCAAGCCTGGATTTCCTCCACTTGCGTTCATGCTTCCTACGCACTCTGCGAGCTTCATGGATAGAGTTGTTATACCACGGTTGATGCAATCTTGTGCTTCTGGTAGATCTTTTTTCTGGAGCATGCTTGTCCAAAGTGGTCTTAATGACTCTATTATAGTGGTCAGCAAGATCTTCTATTTGGGAATCTGAGGACTCCAACAGTAAGTGGAAATCTGCCTCAAATGATGGAACATCCATCAAATGTAGCTTGCGTGATACTATGACATGTTTCTGAGAATGAGATTTCTGTTGGCATATCTTGAAACAAACCACATGATGATCTGATAGGCGAGGATCTACAAAACAATCCGTAACAAGGTTCTCTTCTGTGCATGAGAAAACCAGGTCTAAGGTGCTACCAGATATGTGTGTAGGGCCAATTACATGCTGGTGAAAACCTGCACTCTCTAACGTTGTCATGAAATGGACTACCTCTGGCCTTTCAGGGCATTCAGCGTGTATGTTAAAATCACCAGATATTACTGTTTTTGTACCAAGCGAGTTGAGAAAATCCACAAATAGATCAAATTCTGCAAGAAACTCGCTTGTCTTTATGTCATTTCCTGAGGATGTATGAGGGCTATAAATCACAAGTAATATAGATTCTTTGACATGTTGGTGAAACAACAATGCTCAAAAGTACGGAAAGATTTTCCTGTTTCAAAGATTTGTAGTTTCAGCTCATTCTTAAAAAGTACACCGATACCACCACCATAAGTATGTGAGTCACGAGGGATACTCAGGAATGAATAACCTGGAGGGGTCAACTCGCCTACATGTATGACGACTGGTTCTGACTTCTTTAACCATGTCTCAGTGATGATAAGGCAATCTATACTATTGGCAAGAACATATTCAGAGCTAAGGATAGTCTTATTTCTGATGGAGCGGGCATTCCACAAAGCGAACTGAGTATGGCAAATCTTGTCCAATGTCTGAAAGTTGCTAGTATTATCTACATTGAGTTTTTGCTTTAACTTTGGTCTGCTTCCTTTACTGCCTCTATGGGTAGGCTTCTTAGAGTTTATACCAAGTTCCAAGATTGTATTCCAAACTTGTTGAAACACTTTACCATTAGCATTGTAAGTCAAGAGCTGGTCTCTATTATAACACATCGTAGTACTTGAGAAATAGGTGATTTGCACTTCAGTACTAGATGAAGGTGTTAAAAACACAATCAATAATGTGCAACCAAGTATGGAAAGTACATAGTCAAAAGTGAGTAAAGTTATTACACTGGTTCTATATATGGATGCCATGTATATAGAGAAAGGGTGTGATGATCAAAAATAAGATTCACTTTCCTGCTTCGCAGAGATTCCAGAAAAATCTTCAAGGTTGTCCAGAGTGGTCACTGATGTAAATAACAAATGTCCAAATGCACAATATTACTGGTGATGAGTAAAAAACCAAGTAATTATGAGTAATTCTGTAGAGAGATGTTTGAGGCAACCTTCTCAGGTGCACACCATAAATAATGTACATTCTCGCATGATCGAGAAACTATTATTTTAGCTATACAGCGGCGGCTACAGCCTTAGTCTCCTACGCAGCCAGTTTGGTTATGCTCCCTCCACACAAACAGTCTGTCAATGAACATGTATGTATACACCGTTTCAGATTAGCTACAATGTAAGAGGGCGATAGAGCCGTACTATTACACTGCCTTTCGTATTCGCAGAGGAGGACAATTTTGATCTCCTCATTTGTTTACAAACAGAGAGGTAGACAAAGGTCCTGTCAAAACTGTTCCGCTTGTCCAAATACTCAAATATCAAAAGGATGGTCCACAATAGATACCCTGAGTAAAGATAAACACTTGTGCTGAGCATCAAATTGGTCACTTATCGCTCACTGTTCAAAATGTGACATCTACACCAATTACAGTCCCCGAAACTGATACGTGTACAGTAGGCCTGGCATTTTCGGGTAATTTTGTACCGGGTACCCGCCGCAATTTTCGGGCGGGTAACCGGTTACCCGAAATTGCAAAAAAATTGTTTTTTTTTTTTTTTTTTTTTTTTTTTTTTTTTTTTTTTTTTTTTTAAGTTTTTTATTTTTTCGGTTTTGTAGTGTCTCTGGACCTAGACCTAAATGCCAGGATCATTCATGGTTGACCTAAAAAAAAAAAAAAAAAATTCAAGATATTTTGTTATTTTTTATATGAAAATTGATAATTTGTATTCATGTCATAGTCTATTACCGTAACCACTCGGGTATAAGCCCACTCCCCTAGATGGCGGATTTCACTTCAAAAATGGGGGTGGGCTTATAACCGGGGAAGGGCGAGTGCTTGAATTTAATAATAAGAACAATCACCCCCATTTGTATATGCCTAATGTACTAGTAATTTCTATCATCTATGTCAATTTCTTAAAATTATAAGTGTGAAATGTTAATTATCAAGTGATTTTTTTTATATTTGTTCTTAAATATAAGAGCAAAGCATTGATTTGATTTAAGAACTTGGCCAAAATTTAGTACTGGGCTTATACCTGAGTGCACCCTTGTTCCCAGAATGTTTTGAAAAATAGGGGTGGGCTTATAGCCGAAGGTGGGCTTATACCCGGGTGGTTACGGTAATGATTTCAAAATGTATTGAATTTGAATGCATTTTGAAATCTTTAATAGACTATGACATGAATACAAATTATCAATTTGCATATTAAAAATAACAAAATATCTTGAATTTTTTTTTTTTTTTTTTTTTTTTTTAGGTCAACCATTAATGATCCTAGCATTTAGGTCTAGGTCCAGGGACACTACAAAACCGAAAAAATAAAAACTTAAAAAAAAAATTTTTTTTTTTTTTTTTTTTTTTTTTTGAATTTGGTACCCGGGAGGGTATTTCCTACCGGGTAATGTAATCTCGGGCAGGTACCCGTTTACCCGACCGAAAATGCCAGCCTTAGTGTACAGCTGCTTCAAAAATTTTATGCAAGTTTAACAGTAAAAATTTTGAGTACTGTAATCAATTCCAATAATCAATATTTGACCAATTAATCAGGATACACCTTTCCAAAAAATCAATCGATCAATTTCAATCAATCAATAATACCATTTCAAAATCTGAAGAAAGTTTGACATTGAAAATTTTGAAAATCAATTTCCAATAATTAATATTTGACCAATTTAAATCACGATACATGTACACCTTCCCAATAAATCAATTAAGTCTGATCGATTAATTTGAATAATCAATTTCCAATAATCAATATTTGACTAATTTATCAGGATACACCTTTAGAATAAATAAATCGATCTGATGATTCTGATCGGTCAATTTTCAACCGTACCATTTCAAAATTTGAAAAAAGTTTGACATTGAAAATTTTGAGTGCGGTGCCGTAATCAATTTCCAATAATCAATATTTGACCAATAAATCAGGATACACCTTCCCAATAATTCAATTTAGTAAATCAATCAATTTGAATTATAATCAATTTCCAATAAGTAATATTTGACTAATTTATCAAGATACACCTTTCGAATAAATCAATCGATGATTGTGATCGGTCAATTTCAATCGATCTTCAATACCGTACCATTTCAAAATTGGAAGAGTTTTAATACATTTAAAATTTTGATTATTAAATCAATTTGATCTGATATATACCGGTCACCGGTAGGCCTATACATCTTTTCAATAAATCTGATCAATCAATTTGAATCAATTAGCAATACATGTATGGGCCTAGATTTTGTGCCAGTTTGTGAGAATCAACGAGTCATTTCACTTACTGCATGATTCAATGAAAGAAACTGATTCTCACAACAAATGTTTGGAGAATCATTGTATCTCTGGGCCATTGGCATTGCATGCCATGCAATAGCATGGTTGGTGTCAAATCAAAATAATGGTGTTCATGTGTTGTTACTGTCAACACAAAGTTGTAAAATAGTCAACAGTTTCATGATCGAGTTTGCACTAGGAAGTGGCCGGGGAAGTGGCATCGTCCATCAACTCATTTATCAGCAGTGTCTGAGTAATTCTATTCGTTCTTATAGGTCTCCCAGTTGCATACAAGCCTAAATTAGATCGTATCATCGTAGAAAATGCTATGATCTAGACCCGTAATAATTCTAGTTCACGTGAAGGATGCCAAATTTGGAAGCTTTGCCCGTTATGCATGTTTGATTACACAATAAATCCTTGACGTTTTCCTCCACTAAAGTACCTTTTTACTGCTATCTTGTGATCCAAAATTCACTAGCATATCTGCACAAGGAATACCGCTAGCTCACTAGCTGATTACCACTTTCTTTACATCCATAACAATTACTCCTTGGATAAATTTAGAGCTTCGAATTACATGTAAAAAATCAAGAGAATACAATACAAACATGACGACTTGTACGTGTGGCCAAAGTAACAGCCGCAATCTGAAATTGGATGTACCCACAATGCATTGTGTAATAGCGGCGAATCTTACGAGCTCTTGATTTCAGTGCTCTTGCCCCCCTTATGCCCGGGCATCAGGTTTGAAGTTTTGCTTCTCTTTTTTAGAAAACATAGTACCGTAAAACGGGGTGAATCGGGACACCGGGGTGAATCGGGACAAAACACAAAAAGTTTTTTGACACCAAATTTTTCAAACCTAATTGATTGTTTTGTGTGTTTCTCTTCCCATGTTAAAAAAATGGACTGTCAGTATCAGAATGGTGGCTTTGCACATGTGATACAGGAAATATGGAGCCCAGGACACTAAAATGAAAATTTCCTCCAATTGCTCTAAAAAAATGATGTGGTCAGAACTTTATCACTCCCAGTGGAACCATTGGAGGAAATGAGCTGGAAATGCACAGGGACCTCACAAAAAGTGTCATACATGTGCTGTAAAAGTGAAAATTTGGTTAGTCCAAAGAAATTTTTAATTTTGTTGATTTTTGTACTTTTCAGATTTGAACTTTTGAGAACGGGGTGAATTGGGACACAATGTACTGTAGCTTTAATGGTATTAAGTTTGGATTATTCTCTATGTGGCATCACCTTAAGCCTGTAATAGTTAGTTGTCCTCTACCCGGTACCACCCACCACTAATTTTAAAAACAGGAAGTGAGTTTTTACTGTCCCGGTACAAAATTTTACCACACCTAATTTTCAGAATTCCAGAAATAATTTTTTGAAAGGATTTTCAGGTTTTAAATAAATACGTACTTTGTTTTTAAAATATTGTTATTAATTTGTTTGTATCTTTAATGGTATAACTTGTATTAAGATATGTATTGGTAAAACAGACCTATTTGCACCTTCATTGGGCACAGGTCATTGGGTAGCTCTATAATTTGACTTAGAATTAGAAAATTAGAAAAACAAATTTGAAAGCCACCCACCCTTAACCCAAAAAAGTTTTGGAGGACAATCATTTGAACTATAATGTTGTTAGTCTTATCCTGAAGTTCCAGTAATTATTGAGTTAATTATGCTTTGAATATTGCTGTTAGAGTTGGAAAATGTTTGCCAATGTTTAATTTGTTGGACTGATAGAAATCATTCGTGAGTTGTTTTTAATGGCACTGGTTGCAAGTTGGTACCAGTATGGTATTGCTGAATTGCCCATAATGTGTTTGGCCAAAGGTTGTTTTGCTTTAGGCTGTATGTACATGATAATTGTTATTGATGGAAAATCACATGCAAGTAGCAAGAACATTTAACAGTTGTCTGCAATATGTGCGAAGTTGTCCATTTTTGACTGAAAGTCACAGCTCGCTCGTTATTTTTTCCTTTAAAATGACACATGATTATCGGTATTTTTTTTAATGTTTAGGAGAAATGCAGTATTTATTTGGTAAGAAACACTGTAGTATTACCTTATGTAAGTAGTAATAAGAAAAGAACAATGAAAACTTAAGTTTTAACATGAAATGTGAAGGTCAAAAGTTTTATTACTTTTTTACCGTTACAAGTACAGTCTAGTTGAGGGTACCAAAGAACATCCAAGTTATGGCAGTAAACATGACATCAATTGTTGTTAAATTGTTCTAAATTATTAGAGAAGTATTTAAATACTTGTTTAATGTCCCAATTCACCTCATTTGTGGGGATAAAGGGTACAAAAACTAATTCAAACCTTCATCAAATACTATTTACTCTGCTGTCCCGATTCACCCCAAACTCGGGGTGAATCGGGACAATCACTTTTAAAAAAAAAGAGGTAAAGCACTTGAAATCCACTCAATCTAACATTACCAGTATGTAGATCTCATGTGTGGACATAAAATGCACCAATGACTGTGGCAATTGAAGCTACAAAGAAAAAAATACAATTAAAGCCATGCCCAAACTGTCCCGATTCACCCCGTTTTACGGTATTCTGCTTATTTCTGATAGGAGTTAGTTACTACACTAGTAAACATTCTGAAACTGCAAGAAAAAAGAACATGCATGGGGAATTGTGTAGTTGGGATTGACCGATCTCTGAGTGCCCCTTAATTGAGAAGTTTATGCCCCCATTTATACACAAAATGTGTCTATGATTGGAAATCGTATTATGTAGGCTATGGTTGATGTGAAATGTCACTTGGGGTCATTTTTGAAAATTAGCTTCCCCAGAGATACTCAGGAAATTGTGGTCAAAGGTAATGTGGTCATTTTGGGATTGTTGTTTTTAAAAAACTAAAATAAATTAAAGTACATGTTTTTTTACATCTATATGTGTTCTCATATATTGTTTCAGATATTGAATGATGAGTGTAAGTGATGTCAGTCAGTCTCAGTCTGTGGAAGGCTGCAGTGGTTCCAGTCAAATGGACTCTAATACAGCACTCAGGAAAAGAATGATGGCCACACATGATGATCATCCAAATTTACAGGTAAAGGTCTAATGTGCCATTTACATGTAACTTCTGTTATTGGTGTCTTCTTACAGTAAACACAAGTGTGCAATGTATAGAGGTACCCGTGACTTTCTTTGTCAAGAGTTGTTGCTGATAATTCAAAATCAGGTGACAGATTGACAACAACTAATTACATGTAGCATCATGACAGCAGGCGGTGAAATTAGATCAGCCTTTAAAAACATTTAGACATGGCAAGTTGACATGCAGCAATGGTATGCAGGTTGCATTCTCTGGAAACAAGCATACAAACAAACTTCAAGGTAACCCACCTCCCTCCATCTGAAAAATCCCATTAAAAATTAAGGGTCTGCAGTGACCTTATTTGCTGGTGGGATTTTTATGGTAAAACCTAAAATTCTAGTTGGGAGCCAACCAGCGTGTCCAGGATCTGTTCCTGCGTGGGCTCAGAGGGCTTGCAGAGTTATGCGGGGGTCTTATTATAATTTTACATGATTTTAACAAAGTGCAGGGGGCCTCAACCCCAAAAGCTGCTCCTCCGACACTCCACTGGAGCCCATATGTGCCATTAAGCGAATCTTTACAGTACTTATTATATATTAAGTTTTAAATGAAGATGTACCATATTTAAAAGTTTCCTATCATTTTGTGCTTTAGGATAATACTCCTAAGAACCAAAGTTGCACAGAGCAGAAAATTGGGGTCATACATCCTCATGGACCAGAAGAGAATGTGCAAAAGACTTTGAGAAAAACCTTCCGAGCCCAAACATATTCAAGCACAAAGACGGTAGCACAGGGTTTCCTTAACATTTCACTACTCTCTGCTAATGCAGGTAAGCTTATTATAAGATATCATAAAAATATGAACAGTCTATTAGTGTAATGGTTGAAATAAAATTACATGGTGAAAGTTGTATTATTTTATTTTAAATCATGATTTATGTAAAATTGGACAAATTTTCAGAATATTATGGTTATATAGTGCCAACAGCATGGTTTTTCCGAAGTAGTGATTTACCAGTTTCCAGTTAACTTTTCCTTGGTTTGTAAGTCTCAATCAGATAGTTATTTAGAAGTATTGGAAATGAGGTGGACACTTGGGCCAAAAACGTGTGAAAATCACTGCAAGCCAATATTTTGTCACCAAAGTCAGCAAGACAGACTCTATGATGACTTTTACAACAATCCATGCATGGTATTGCCTGTTGTTGATTTGTGAGTCTGAGATCTTAATTACTAAGTGCCAACAAATGTGATGCGATCAAGCAAAATCAGTAGGAACTCAGAAATATTGATTTTGAGATATATAGCCAAACAAAGAAAATATTTCCTTTTGTTTCCTATTGTTTTGGAAACTCTTTAATTGCTTATATCTTTGGAACTGGTTGTAAAATTTCAATGGGGTTTTCTGCAAAATGCAGCTTTGTAAATGCTTTATCCTATAAGAAACTGAAAATGTAATATTTCTGAGTTCCGACTGATTTTGCTTGATCTCATCACAAATGTGGACCAGTGTAATATATACACTTAAGTGTGGGCCTGTGGAAATTGATGAGGACCAGTAGATTTCAAACCTTAAGGGTCAACCCATCTGCAGATTTTAGCTTATAATATCTAAACACTATTAAGTGTTAATATATTTGTAACATAGTTGTCCTGCACATGATGTAATAGAAAAGTGCTTTTCCAAAACTCACTAATCACTTCAATACCATCAGGCCTTTGGTAGCTCAATGCTAAGAGCATCCCCTGGTTAATAAAAGGAAAGTCCCAGTTAAATACGTGGTCAAGGAATGATTTTTTCATTTCTCAGCCATCTTGAGGGATGTACATCCGACTACCTCAAGTATTAAGTAGCTTATTCATCAATGACCCAGTAACTCCAAAACATGTATGTATTGCTGGGATGTGTTGGCAGATGTGCTGGCAGATTGAGCATGTTTTGGAAGAATCAGTTATATCTGTGATTCTCACAGAAGTAGAGAAGGAGAACCGGGACTCCCTATACTGCCACATATATACAATTGCGCTGTCAACTATGGGGAGAAAATTTGGGGTATTCTGGTCCTTGCCGACTTGCGCGGAGACGAATGAAAACAATTCTGCGTCTCATCTAAAGCATCTTGGTACTCGCATGCAGGTTGCATTAAGTGCGTCTCTCAAATGCGCCTTTCATCCACGTCGCGCTTGCATGACAACGAGTCAACGAATGCCTCGAGTGCATTCCGAGGGAAACCAAATACCCCCAAGTTTTGCTCCATGCCTGTATCAAGATGGCGGTCAAGTCCCGATTCTCTGTCTTTAATTCTGTGGTGATTCCTCATGTTGTGGCAGCCATTGTTCTTACAAAATTGACATCCTCTGATCAGTTCTTATCATATTTTTGTATCCAGGTCAGTTGAAGATAGTATTACAACAGGGTAGCAAGGATTGTATGTTTTATGAACTACTGCTGATAATGATAGGTTTATCATTCTTCTTACAGCTTCTCGTCAGCTACCTCTTGTCATCAAAGGTAATCTATTATGTGGCATTTAAATTGTGTTCAAATTTATTTTAACTTACATAAAATGGCAAAATAACATTCAATTTCCATTATTTTGTTTCTCTGGTATGTTTTGAAGTTTGTGTGAATGCGACCAAAATACGGCAATGAATTACATCATACATGATAAAAGCTTCTGTGCATCTTAAAATTTTAAGGGGTCCATGGAGTTTTGCTCGGACCCATTGTCAGTTTTAACTTGTAATTTCAGGGGTTCAAAACAAAAAGTAAGGGTTTCAGGATGCACAGACAAACAAGAATGCAACCCCTGCTCCCTGTGTGGATGATAAGGTCATGTCTTCCATAGGGGTGTATGGATTTTAAATGGAATGACCATTGTAGCTCTCTCATATTCAACTTCAAAAGTATATAATTCAATTTGGCGACAAAATTTGGACATGTTATTTGAGACCTGATTAGAGGTGAAAATATGAATCAATAATCAAACACATTTAGAATTGATGGTACATGCATAAGCTGGCAAAACATAGAGGTACTGCTATGATTTTGCTCACAAATAATCTGACTGACATAATATTCAAAAACAGCCACATAAAACAAATAGTGGAATCAGAAAATTCAGTGAATACATACAAGCTCACAATAAGATTTCCTCAAATTTGACATTTTTGGATGTTATTTTCAAGTAGAAATTGACAAGGTAAATGAATTAGAACAGCATGTCAACCAACAGACCTGCCTTTGAAATTTCACTGGAGGTTGACACTATATGAAGCAACAATATTCTTTTTTGGCCCAAAGGAAATGTTTTTCAACTGCACAATTCAATGCATAGGCAATATAATAAAATTAAATAAATATCAACTAAAGTTTCTGCTTCTACATATTGAGAAACACTGTGCAAAACACAGTGTAGAACCAAAGAGTACATGTCTGTGTCGCTCATGGAAGGCAAATAGTATACCTCCCAAAATGGTAGATTTACCATAGCATTACGTACATTGGGTATAATTTGGGGGTAATCTCTGTGATTTTGTTACTTTTCTCTCTCCCTAGTACATGATGGAAATGGATGGATACGAAGATGAAGAAGAGCAAGAGAAGTGTATGAGACATAACAGATGGGCTACCTTCCTAGTAACACTTATATCAGCCGTCAATGTTATTATAGCAACTTTCATTGGACACTGATGGTTATTATTATTTCAACTTTAATAGGACACTGATGGTGAGCATCAGTCACTATGAGACATAACATGTGGGCTACCTTCCTAGTGACACTAATATCAGCCGTCAATGTTATTATAGCAACTTTTATTGGACACTGATGGTGGCAGCATCAATGTCTTTATGTTCAGTGATCTTTTGAAGAGATCAAAATGTTTTTAACATTTAATCGGGTGCTTGACTAGGGCATGGCGGCAGAGGTGGGCAAATTTGCCCTCTCTGAAAACTATTTTTGGATGAAATCAGGATGGAAAGAATGAAGATAATAGACTTTATGCAATACGATCAAAACACTGTCCACCATGATGGATTTCAGAGAACAATATATACCAGACATGATTCGAACAGGTGGTTCAATTGTTACGCTGAAATGTGTGCAATGCTATAGATCCAAGATGGCTGTCATATCAGTTGTTGCTACCATTCTGGTTAGTTTATTGTAAATGGATCTTTTGTTTAAGCAAGTCAATAATGGATCCTGTTTTTCTGGTCATCCAAAACATATTTGTTATTGACTGGGTTTTGGTCCTAAAAGAAATGACCAGACTGAAATTTAACACCTGCATGTAACTACAATGGGCCCTTTGAAATCCATATACCCTATGGAAGACATGACCTTAATCTCCCATTCTGTATGTGAAAGATTAAGGTCATGTCTTCTGGATTTCAACTGGAATTGATATCAGGGTTTAAAGTTTTCTGTGTGTGCAGTAGAGGTGGATGTAGATCTGGGAATATAATTTGCCCTTTATAATTGTTTGTATGTACATGCACTAACTTGGAAACTGAATCATTGACTGCATGCTGGTCTAGAAATTTGCAATGAAAACCAACAAGATGCTTATACTTACCAGTCACCACATCCGCTTCCACTTTGCATGGAAAACTTATCCTAGATTATTACATGTAGTATAGAGGGGGATGCCTCAGTAGCCTTTAACTGATGACTGCAAGGTTTTCCAATTAGAATGCGGAGTCTTAAAACATGTGTGTGTACACCAGCGCTTTGAGCAAACTGTAGCGATTAGAATCTGGACCCAATGAAATACACACTGATGTCACTGCCACATCAGGTAAAAAATGGCATAGTATATTTACTCTTGGTGGGACAGTGACATCAGTGCGTATTTTGTAATGTCTGTTTGGCGCTTGACAGATGCCAAAATTGGAATCAACTGAAATTTTGGGAATAAGCTTCTTTGGTGGATATCTGCTGAAAAATGTCAATCAAAGAGGATGCTAGGATCACAAAATACTCCTTTAATGTATATATTACAAAGAATTTATAGGAGAGCAGGGAAGGCTACTATATTGAATTGTCATGTATGAGAACTAAAATTGTGTACCTCAGGCATTTTCAGCTTCTCAAAGCATGTGTATTACAAAAGTTTGTGCAGGTAGCATTCAAACAATTGCAATTGCCAGATGGCTTGTTCATCAGTACTGCTATACAGTGTATGTATATATTCTTTCATGATCTGAAAATTGCTTTGTTTTTATGAATTTTATATAGGAGCAAAAATATATATTTGGTAACTCTTGAACACACAAAGGCAGTTTTGTGTACCTTCTATTCAGGAGTATTGAGTAATAGTGCATTATTATATGAGACATCCATATCAAAAGGATGCACTTAATTGTTGCCTGCTACATGAATCTCTTTGTACAAAAATGCTAGAATAAATACCAGATTCATCTCAAGTGGAGGTAACTTCAAATCATCCCTGGTGGTTTTGGAATGTTCTCTGTATTTACTAAACCATGTTACCTGGGGATGATTTGAAGTGACCTCCGCTTGAGATGAGTCTGGTATTTATTCCTAGCTAGTTTGAAAAAAGAGACACATGTACAAAACATATAGCAGTGACAAGTGCATCCATTTGATATGGATGTACACATATACACTTTTTGCATATTCATGAGCTAATTGGTGCCAGTTGATTGGACAATCGCATATGACAGTAATTACACAACAAAAATAGATTCAGCTACCACAATCTGTGTAAACAGACTATTATTATGAACTGGTTAATTATTTTCTGCTATTTCCCTACAACCTCAATAGCAGCAGCATCAAAGTTTTGAGCCAGAATTAAATTGCATGTCAGACCCATATTGAACATAATAATTTTACTGTGCAATCTTTTAGTTTACCACAGTGGCTTGCCCAGCCAGATTAGCCAGTTGAATGGATGCTGATAATGAAGAATGGTAACCATGTATTTCAATTTGAATGAATATAATGAATAATTAATTGGCACCATTAGCTCATGAATATTTAACAAGTGTAATAAAATATATAACAAATACTACATGGTTTGTATCAGGGAAATAGGGCAAATTATTTCCCCTCGGTAAGGCGACGAAAAAAAAGAAACCCTGTTCTACGGATGGACCTTTCAAGTAGGGTCAGTCGGTCAGCCTTTTTTTTTTTTGAAATGACCCAAAAAATCACCAAAAAAACAAAAGTTTGTTCCTGAAATTTTGTACAAGGCCTAAAAAAATTGGTATAACATTTTTTTTTTACTTTTTAAGCTGTAAATTGCATTTGATAAAGGCCTGGGAACTTTTTTTTCTTCTTTTTTTTTTAAATTTAGTTAATTTTTAAATTTAATAAAAAAAAAAAGTCAGGGTCAGGCCTACTTTTAGGGTCAGTTGGGTTACGCCAATCAAATAATTTTTAGGCTTAATACCAACCAAGATGATGTCAAATCCCCAAGATGAAAAATAGCAAAACAGATAGCTCTTGAGTGGCAGTGCTTGTGCTGAATATTTTGTAATTTTATATGTAATTTACTATTATGTAAATTGTAGAAACCAATGCCAAAAGAAAGTAATTCAGCTCAAGTTATAAATTCAGCTCAAGTTGTGAATTCAGCTCAAAGCCATATTGTAACATTTGCTGAGGAGGAGGCCCTCAATATTTTTCAAAATTTTGTTTTTGGCACGACTGTAATGTACTTCATTAAACTAACATACCCTGCAAAAATCAAGACTTTAATTAAGTGCTCTAGTTTTATCAAAATCCGAGATTTAGATTAAAGTGCAGGAACCGCCATTTAATTACGAGGGAAATATTAGTCAAACACATACGCGATGTTCATAACACAGTATGTACATGGCATGCGGGATGATCATACACACATCAAAGGACCGTACCATAGCACAAACAATGGAGTGATACGCATTGGTGCGTAGTAAATTCCAATTTACTTTGCTTTACCTCAGTTGTTCGACTCAAAATTAAAAAGGGACATAATGGAAAAGAAATACTAATCTATTTTTTATGGAGATGTTGCAATATGGCTTTTAAGTTGGTGTGGTAGAGAAATGTGCAATATAATTACTGTACTATACTTATACATACATGCCTTCTTCAAGGCAGTAGTTTAGGTATTGTTTTTTATTGTATATCTAAATGTAATGATGATAATTGTATGTACATGTATAAAAGTAATGGTGCAAGGAATAGCATACAAATTCTGGCAAAAATGAGCAGTTTTTGAGAATATCACAAAATTTGATTTTACTTTACTGCCTCGAGAATTTAAACATATTTTATGGATGGTATAAAACGTAATTGTTTTATGCTTCAACATTGTTAAATTGGATTCCAATCTTCTTAACACATTGTAAGCTTTGTATTGAAAGCGATAATGTTTTCTCAATCAAGTGTGAAATACATATCTGTGTATTAGAGACAAAAATTGCAATAGCCCATAGAATAGTATGGGGATATTCCACTTGAATCCATGCACCCCTATGGAAGACATGACCATAATCTCCCACACAGAGGGTATAGATTTCAAATGGAGTCACCCATTCAGGCAACCTCAAATTCGCACTCCCTGTGTGGAAGATTAAGGGTGTCTCTTTCATAGGGTGTGTGGATTTCAACTGAAATTGCCTATTTTAGACTCTTGTCACTTTTGTACACTATCAAGAGAAGGAACAAGCTGCTTCCTTATAGAGGTTATCCACTTTACTCATGTGTGACTTCTAACAAAAGGCGCTGGTTCCCGTAGTATTCCTCATTCAAACCAATTCAATGCATGGCCTCGGAGTTACCTGCATGACTCTTGGCGGACTATTTTGAAACAGTCATGGTTGCACATGCAGGTACTTCTTTCGAAAGTCCTAAACAGAGGTATACGCTGGCGAGTTAAGTAATAATCGGATTAACTACCATAGCAATAGGTGAAAACAATTTTTGAATATACGCGCTTCACTGATACGCTCATGCGGTACCTCTTCATTGAACCATATCATGCTGATTACTTGCACCTGTAAGATTAGTATCTTTGAAAAGACCAGTATTGTATTCAATCTATGATTGCAGACATACACAGGTGGTGAGTGTAACCTGCTTGTAGTGCAGCGCGATATGTTCAAAATTGTTTTCACCTATTGCTATGGTAATTAATCCGATTAATTTCGTAACTTCGCCAGCGTATAGCAGTCTATTCAAATTATGTTTATGGACACTCAAACATCAACTTTCCTGATCACATTAATAATTATGAAAATAATGATAATTGATACAAAATAATGTATTGTGGGATATTTTTGCTGGGTTAATTTTTCGTGATTTTATCAATTCTGGACAGTTTAGTGGGTATTTACCGTAATCACTCGGGTATAAGCCCACCCCCCTAGATGGCAGATTTCACTTCAAAAATGGGGTGGGCTTATAACCAGGAAGGGCTAGTGCTTGAATTTAAAAATAAGAACAATCATCCCCCATTTGTATATGCCCAATGTACCAGTAATTTCTATAATCTATGTCAATTTCTTAAAATTATAAGTGTGGAATGTTAATTATCAACTGATATTTTTTTATATTTGTTCTTAAATATGAGAACAAAGCATTGATTTGATTTAAGAACTTGGCCACAATTTAGTACTGGGCTTATACCTGAGTGCACCCTTGTTCCCAGAATGTTTTGAAAAATAGGGGGGTGGGCTTATAGTCGAAGGTGGGCTTATACCCGGGTGGTTATGGTAATTCATGTTTCCAAATATATTCACATAAAGTACTATGTGTAATATTTTTGCAGAGTTAAAAATTTGCAGCTTCCTGTTAGACTGGGGAAAGCACACAAATTAAACCTCACAAAAATACAGTACCATTTATATAGATCACACCATACAAAATCCATATTTTGGTGTGAACATTTTGTTGCAAAATATAAACATTGCTCTTCAACATCATACTGGTGATGTCTGTAGTTAAAGTTGTGATGTGTACTCCAGTTGAAATCCATACACCCCCTGTGGAATACATTACCTTAATCTCCCATACAGGGTGATACAGTAGATTTCAAATGGTATCACCCATTAAAGTAATCCCATTTGAAATTCATACTCCCTGTGTGGGAGGTTAAGGTTATGTCTTCCATAGGGGGTGTATGGATTTCAACTGGAATAGCCCAATATGGGTAGGTGACAGGAAACTGTAGGTATGATGACGATAATCTTCCTGCCTAATGTTGTGGTGGGGTTATGGGTTATTCAAGATATAGGCCTATATGTTTGTTTAACAAATAGGTCCAGGCAGACACACGCTTGGGTTCTAATGCTTTTGTATTTTGTTTTAAGTTTGTGGGAGATATTGATAGATAATTATATAGTTTGTTACATTTTATAGAAAACATGCAGATAATTTTAATAAAAAGTTTGATATTTGACTTTTTTGGTCACTTAAATATAATTTTACTTGTTTTCATTACTGTCATATACGTTTGTCAAGATTCACAAAGAATTTTGTTTCAACTTTCAACTTTCAAAATAAAATTATGTTTATTTTCTCCAAAATTAAAATAATGTAACATTTTGTATTTCTTTTTACACTGGTCCACGCATTTTTTGCCAAGCAGTCTCCTGGAAAGTGCTTACTTTCTCCTCCCAGTATAAAGGTTGTGCATGAAATTATTAATGGGCTCCAAACAAAAGATTTGAACCAGTGTTGTTCACCGTAATCATGGCGCAGAGCAGTCCATTCAATCAAATGTTGTCATCAACCTATTTGATTGTAGCAGTAGATTGCAATCATGCTTTTGTTGAATGCATTTTAGTAGTCCGCCATATTTACGGTATGATACATCATATGCACAACCTCTATACTACATAGTAGAACAGGACCGGAGTCATTAGAGGTCACTTTTCCAGTCATTTGAAAAAATTGGGTATGTTAGATAGAGCCATTATACAAGTGCAGCGACATCCATTCTGAAAGACTAACAGTAACAGATGGATTAAATTTGTGTTTTTAGTTCGAACTTTAACTTTATTATTCTCAGCCCACGACTTTGAGATGTTATTTCATCTACCCTTGCAGATAAGGCTATTATAAGTTGTTGTTGCATTGGTGAAGTAGAGCTGCTGCTGATAGGGATATTGATGGAGAAGTAGATAGCAACTTCATCAATACCCTTATCAGCAGTAGATAGCAACTTCATCAATACTGCATCAGTAGTATACTGATCAGTAGTCTACTACATCAATACCATTATCAGCAGCATCTTGCTACTTTGTCAATACCCTTATCAGCAATAAATAGCAACTTCATCAATACTAAATCATCAGTATACATCTACTTTATCAATGCCCTTATCAGCAGTAGATAGCAACTTCATCAATTATATACTACATCAGCAGTATACATATTATACCTGATCAATACCCTTATCAGTAGTAGATAGCAACTTCATCAATACCCTTATCAGCAGTAGATAGCAACTTCATCAATACCCTTATCAGCAATAAATAGCAACTTCATCAATACTAAATCATCAGTATACATCTACTTTATCAATGCCCTTATCAGCAGTAGATAGCAACTTCATCAATTATATACTACATCAGCAGTATACATATTATACCTGATCAATACCCTTATCAGTAGTAGATAGCAACTTCATCAATACCCTTATCAGCAGTAGATAGCAACTTCATCAATACCCTTATCAGCAGTAGATAGCAACTTCATCAATACTGCATCAGAAGTATGCTGATCAGAAGTCTACTTCATCAATATCATTATCAGCAGCATCTTGCTATTTTGTTAATTCCGTTATCATCAGTAGGTAGCAACTTCATCAATACCCTTATCAGCAGCAGATAGCAACTTCGTCAATACTTCATCATTAGTATATATCTACTTCATCAATACTCATATCAGCAGTAGATAACAACTTCATCAATACTACATCAGCAGTATAAATCTACTTCATCAATACCCTTATCAGCAGTAGATAGCATCTTCATCAATACCCTTATCAGCAGTAGATAACAACTTCATCAATACCCTTATCAGCAGTAGATATCAACTTTATCAACACCCTTATCAGCAGTAGATAGCAACTTCATCAATACCCTTATCAGCAGTAGATAGCAACTTCATCAATAGAGGGTGGTTTCATCGGCGTATAGTACCAGAGAACTGTTTAGAGAAAATGTAGACAAACAAAGATCATTAACGTAAATAAGAAAGAGTAGAAGCCCCAGGACGGAGCCCTGGGGAACACCAGACAGAACAGGGTTTAGGGTCAGACGAAACACATGGACAGAAACAGACTGGGTTCTGCCGGAAAGGTATGACCTAAGCCAGCATAGAAGAGGGCCAGTGATGCCAACAGAACGAAGTTTGAGCAACAATGGATTGTGGGGGAATTTGTCTAAAACCTTACTAAGGTCGAATAATGCAACAGCCATCAGCAACTTCATCAATACCCTTATCAGCAGTAGATGGCAACTTCATCAATACCATTATCAGCAGTAAGTAGCAACTTCATCAATACCCTTATCAACAGTAGGTAGCAACTTCATCAATATCCTTATCAGCAGTAGATAGCAACTTCATCACTACCCTTATCATCAGTAGATAGCAACTTCGTCAATACTGCATCAGTAGTTTACTGATCAGTAGTCTACTTCATCAATACCATTATCACCAGCATCTTGCTACTTTGTCAATTCCGTTATCAGCAGTAGGTAGCAACTTCAAGCAGCAGACAGCAACTTCGTCAATACTTCATCATTAGAATACAATACATATAATTATACTCTTATCAGCAGTAGATAGTAGCTTCATCAATACTACATCAGCAATATAAATCTACTTCGTCAATACCCTTATCAGCAGTAGATAGCAACTTCATCAATACCCATATCAGCAGTAGATAGCAACTTCATCAATACCCTTATCAGCAGTAGATAGCAACTTCATCAATAGAGGGTGATCGGCGTATATCACCAGAGAATTGTATAGGGAAAATGTAGACAAGCAAAGATCATTAATGTAAATAAGAAAGAGTAGAGGCCCCATGACGGAGCCCTGGGGAACACCAGACAGAACAGGGGTAGGGTCATAAGAAACACCATGGACAGAAACAGACTGTTCTGCCGGAAAGGTATGGCATAAGCCAGCATAGAAGAGGGCCAGTGATGCCAACAGAACGAAGTTTGAGCAACAATGGATTGTGGGGGGCTTTGTCTAAAACCTTACTAAGGTCGAATAATGCAACAGCCATCAGCAAATTCATCATTACCCTTATCAGTAGTATATAGCAACTTTATCAATACCCTTATCAGCAGTAGGTAGCAACTTCATCAATACCCTTATCAGCAGTAGGTAGCCACTTCATCAATACCCTTATCAGCAGTAGATAGCAACTTCATCAATACTGCATCAGTAGTATACTGATCAGTAGTCTACTTCATCAATACCATTATCACCAGCATCTTGCTACTTTGTCAATTCCGTTATCAGCATTAGGTAGCAACTTCATCATTACCCTTATCAGTAGTATATAGCAACTTTATCAATACCCTTATCAGCAGTAGGTAGCAATTTCATCAATACCCTTATCAGCAGTAGATAGCAACTTCATCACTACCCTTATCAGCAGTAGATAACAACTACGTCAATACCCTTATCAGCAGTAGACAGCAACTTCATCATTACCCTTATCAGTAGTAGATAGCAACTTTATCAATACCCTTATCAGCAGTAGGTAGCAACTTCATCAATACCCTTATCAGCAGTAGATAGCAACTTCATCAATACTGCATCAGTAGTATACTGATCAGTAGTCTACTTCATCAATACCATTATCACCAGCATCTTGCTACTTTGTCAATTCCGTTATCAGCATTAGGTAGCAACTTCATCAATACCCTTATAAGCAGCAAATAGCAACTTCGTCAATACTTCATCATTAGAATACAATACATCTATACTCTTATCAGCAGTAGATACTAGCTTCATCAATACTACATCAGCAATATAAATCTACTTCGTCAATACCCTTATCAGCAAAGATCATTAATGTAAATAAGAAAGAGTAGAGGCCCCAGGACAGAGCCCTGGGGAACACCAGACAGAACAGGAATAGGGTCAGAAGAAACACCATGGACAGAAACAGACTGGGTTCTGCCGGAAAGGTATGGCCTAAGCCAGCATAGAAGAGGGCCAGTGATGCCAACAGAACGAAGTTTGAGCAACAATGGATTGTGGGGGACTTTGTCTAAAACCTTACTAAGGTCGAATAATGCAACAGCCATCAGCAACTTCATCAATACCCTTATCAGCAGTAGATGGCAACTTCATCAATACCCTTATCAGCAGTAAGTAGCAACTTCATCAATACCCTTATCAACAGTAGGTAGTAACTTCATCAATACCATTATCATCAGTAGATAGCAACTACATCAATACCCTTATCAGCAGTAGATAGCAACTTCATCAATACCCTTATCAGCAGTAGACAGCAACTTCATCAATACCCGTATCAGCAGTAGATAGCAACTTCATCAATACCCTTATCAGCAGTAGATAGCAACTTCATCAATACCCTTATCAGCAGTAGATAGCAACTTCATCAATACCCTTAGGCCGTATAAAATTAATGTTTTGGTTCTCGTCCAGAGGATTTTCATGAATTGATGAGGGAGGTTTTTTTTTTTTTTTTTTTTTTTCAATGTAAAATTAGCATTGTCAGTAGTTTTCGGTCTTCTCCAACAGTGCTCGAGGAAACGATGAGGCCCTTTTTTTTTTCAAATGTGAGATTCTGAGGGATAAACCCCCTAGAGTACCACAAAAAGACTTGGAAGTGATGCTTGTTCTCTAATAAACTTATTTATATGTATGAAGATTTCATAAATCATTCCAAAGTCTTAAAAAATTGAAAAATCTAAAAATAAAAAAATCTGACAAATCCCAGAAATTGAGGAGGGAGAAGACGAGAACCAAAATATTAATTTTACACGGCCTTATCAGCAGTAGATAGCAACTTCATCAATACCCTTATCAGCAATATATAGCAACTTTATCAATAACTTTATCAGCAGTAGACAGAAACTTCAATACCCTTATCTGCAGTAGACAGTAACTTCATTAATACCCTTATCAGCAGTAGATAGCAACTTCATCAATACCCTTATCAGCAGTAGATAACAACTTCATCAATCCCCTTATCAGCAGTAGATAGCAACTTCGTCAATATCCTTATCAGCAATAGATAGCAACTTCATCAATACCTTTATAAGCAGTAGATAGCAACTTCATCAATCCACCGCGTATGCATGTCAAATGCTACATTAAAAGGTACTCTTTCCACAATGTATGCCTATAACTGTAGGGTCTTTCAGAGTCCGTGCGATGCGTTAATGCACCAGAGAAGATGAGTGTATTTTGTGTAATGTAGGGCGTGGATAAAATGTGTGAATGCCTTGGTATAGATCCACAAACGTGGAACATGATATGACTTTTCACCGCCTAAATGGGGACACACCTGCAACCGGGGACGTACACCGGAATCAATCAAAATGCAAAGCAACGTGTGATTCGCCGTTAGTGAACCAATGTCCACGTTTCTTTGGGGGTATGAGCCCTCCTCCTTGAAATGTAAATAATGCTCTTCGATGGGGTCCACGTTCGGTTGTGGATTTAAATACTCCAAGTTAGGTGGGCGTGTATGTGATATTTATCTGAATTATGTTTATAGGAAT
Organism: Amphiura filiformis; assembly: GCF_039555335.1. NCBI lineage: Eukaryota > Metazoa > Echinodermata > Ophiuroidea > Amphilepidida > Amphiuridae > Amphiura > Amphiura filiformis. The sequence continues at coordinate 62,326,981 of NC_092639.1, read as the reverse complement.
ATTTTAACTCTTGATCTCAATATGGAAATTTGTATTGAGATCAAGAGATACGGTATATGAATTACCAATACAGATGAACTTTCATGCTAATGAATTATGTTATTTAATTGAAATATTTCCACGTTTCTCCTATATTTCATCTTTAAAATGTCAGTCTTATTATTCATTATTGTTTATCTTACTGGAATTTTATCAGATTAATTTTGGAAAGTATGTGAACATTTTAGTTTTCTGCGTCTCGTCAGTGTTGTAGTGTATACTACCGCTCAAAATATAGGCTCAGAATGATAATTGGCGCCCTCCAATCTACCAAAAAATAAAACTTTGCTACTGCGAATATAAAAAGTGTTGTTTATTGTAGCAGAAATCCAATTTATTATTGACTTAGAAATTCTCTTGTTTTACAGGAAGAACATTAAGACTAAAGTAGACATGTTATATATTCAAGAAATTATTGTTTTGAAAAAAACATTAAAATACTAAGACAGTACTTTTAAGTACTTAAGGGCTGGGGTATGAACGTTTGGACAGTATTTATTTTGGGACATTAGAGCACATCAGACATATCGAATTGCATTCTGAATGCGAAGAATGTCATTCTGATATCAAATAATTTTGATTTTTGAAATTCGCAATTTAATACACATTTTATGGCAAATCATTAAAATTGATATTTTTGATATTTAACAGTACTTGAAGTAAACTTTATAAATCTGATGATTTATACTTAAAAGTGTATGTAGGTGGGATGAAAAGCCGACGATCAATTGAAAATTTTGACCTTTCGTATTGAAGATATGGATTTTTTTTCCCAAAACACCAAAACAAATTAGGTCTTTTTGGGAAAAAATCCATATCTTCAATATGAAAGGTCAAAATTTTCAATTGACCGTCGGCTTTTCCTCCCAGCTACATACACTTTAAGAATATATCATTCGATTTATATAATTTACTTCGAGGACTGTTATATATCAAAAATTTGAAAAATATCAAATTTTTATAATTTGTCATAAAATTTGTATTATATTGTGATTTTTAAAAAAATGAAAATTATTTGATATCAGAAAGACATGCTACGTATTCAGAATGCAATTCGATAGGTCTGAGGTGCTCTCATGTCCCAAAAAAATACTGTCGAAACGCAATAAACGCTCATTTTGGATCCCTTAAAAGGAATGATAATATATTGAGTTCATTATTAATTAAAATTCGACGTAGGCTCACTACTTCATGATATTGGAAGATTATTACAGTATTATTATATGTCACATTCTGATGACATTTACATGATTAAAATTAAAAGTTCTCTATCGTCAGCCTACTACGATAATAAAAAAAAGTCATTTGTTGTAATTTTGAGAACAAAGTGCAAAATGTAGTTCAAGCATGCATCAGTTACGTAATCACCCTAATTATTTCCGATCATTCCCTTTAATTTGTATCATTATCATTTATTCTTGTGTGAAGATTGGTGAATAGCTATCTTTAAATGCATGCTTGAACTTATTATGTACTTTGTTCTCAAAATTACAACAAATTAGGCCTACTCCGGCAATTAAGTAGGCTGACGATATATGACAAACTGACTTCACATTATTGATCGAGTCACATAATCAAATTTATCATTAATTCATTCGCTATAATATTGGCTAAAATACCGACAACAAGTGAAAGTATTATTTGTTCCCAGAGAACAATACGATTTTGGCATTGTGATATAGGTGTAACCTGCACCTTGATTGTCACTATTCATTTTTGTTATTGAACTGGAACACATAGGGAGGTCGGGCTAGTTCTGTCGAGCAAGCGAGACAGAATATTATTTTTTGCAGGGTCAATGAGTCGTAGATGACACTCACTCACTGTGATTTCATGATTTGTATTATTATTTGCCCAGTTGTGTTATCTGCTGCAGCGAAGGTTTATTTTTAAAAAATCATCATTTAGTGGAAACATGTTAAATAATAAAATCTGATTTAGGGAACTATATAAAGGAATACTAATAGGAGTTTCAACTCGGAATTTGTCACGTTTTCAAAAATAAACCTTGCGAATTTTGCACCCCTCTCTTTTATAGAGCCTAGGAAAATACAATTCGACATACTCTTTTAGTTCATTCAGAAACATTCTAATCATCTAAAACCTTCGATTATATATTCCATGTAATTAGTCCAAACGAAATTATTGATAATTGTATTTTTCTGTAGCAAACCAGAATGTCATTCGCCTACACATAACATGCCTATTCTATCTTGATTGGGTACATTAATTACATTGAACTTTGATAAAGTCATATAAATTGCATCAAGGTTTGTACTTTAAATAATATTTAAATATCCATTTTCAATTTTTCAATTTAGGCATGAGAATTTTGTCACTTAAACATATTAAATTACGCTGAATACAGATATTCTACATAATTATTTTAGAATTATTTTAGAATTTGACGCGATTGACTATGTCGGTAACTTTTGCTGTGTTTTTGTTTGTTTGTTTGTTTGTTTTGTTTTGTTTTGTTTTGTTTTGTTTTGTTTTGTTTTGTTTTGTTTTGTTTTGTATACCGGTATACAGCCATAAAATGTCCTCCATGCAGTGTTTTGACAATAATGTTATAACGATAATGGAATTGAGCATGAAAATATACTTTTGCTTATAATTATGCTAATTGCATTGTAAATAAAAACGTTTGGGTTTAAAACACTTATTAAAACACTTCTTGGTGTTTACACAGTAAAGGTATAGGAGGAAATCCCTAAACACATAAACGCTCCTAAATACTCAATGTTAAACACATCAACATATTTAGATATTAAAACATATTATACATATTTACTTTTAAATTAAACATGAACTTTAAACACTTTTATACCTTGGCGTTATAAAATAAACATACGGGTTTCCATTCGGTAGCTGCATGGATAAAGTGCCACTTGGGAGTTTTCTTACGGTACTCCCATAAATTAGTTTTGTAAGGCTACGGTATGTGTGGAAAGAAAGAAAAGAAAGAAAGAAAGAAAGAAAGAAAGAAAGAAAGAAAGAAAGAAAGAAAGAAAGAAAGAAAGAAAGAAAGAAAGAAAGAAAGAAAGAAAGAAAGAAAGAAAGAAAGAAAGAAAGAAAGAAAGAAAGAAAGAAAGAAAGAAAGAAAGAAAGAAAGAAAGAAAGAAAGAAAGAAAGAAAGAAAGAAAGAAAGAAAGAAAGAAAGAAAGAAAGAAAGAAAGAAAAGAAAGAAAGAAAGAAAGAAAGAAAGAAAGAAAGAAAGAAAGAAAGAAAGAAAGAAAGAAAGAAAGAAAGAAAGAAAGAAAGAAAGAAAGAAAGAAAGAAAGAAAGAAAGAAAGAAAGAAAGAAAGAAGACTAGTTTAGCTGTTTATGTTTTTTTCTTTTTGCAGTTTGACGTTCACATTGACACTTTATTGAAGCTAGATCGATATACCAACAATTAGGAGTATTCTCTTTTACTTTATAAGAGTGTACCCAAAGATTGGATGCACTTAAGAGGAGTGAAAATCACTTCCAAAAGAGTGAAAATTTCACCCCAAATGAGTACATTTCACTCCAAAAAAATTACTTTGTCACTCTTCAATGAGATGTATTAAGGACCACTGCAAAAAGAGTTGTGCCTCATATCATACCTTAAAGAGCGGATCTTTTATACTCTTTTAGAGAGAAAAATGCACTCTTTTGGAGTAAAATTTGCTCTTTCGGAGTGATTTCACTATAACTGAAGAGCCTGCCATGTCCACTCTTTAAAGTATGATACAAGGGAACTCCTTTTGGAGTGGTCCTTTATGTGTCTCCTTGAATAGTGAAAAGTTTACTCTTTTGGAGTGATTTTCCCTTTTTTGAAATGAGAGTATAGCCGGAGTATCATTTTTGGTAATTTGCAAACAAATACAAACCCTGTGAGTTTACAACGTCGACGTTGTGCAATGTTGCAATGATGTCATCAAATAAAATAATAAGTAACACAAGACTTTTGAAACGTTTAATTAAAAAATTTTGTTACACAAATTATAAGAAAAAAACGTCCTAAGGTAACAATTTTGTTACACAAACTATAAGAAAAACGTCCTAAGGTGGAAGGCTGCAAAAACTTGCACGAATCACACCGTTCTTATTTAACTTGCGACTCAGTGACCTGCCACGGCTATATTTATATGGTTTCCACTTGGGTGAATCTTCTGTATAAGAAGTTCATATACTTTGGGTAATATCAAACAAAGGAACAAGCATAAAATTGACCTTCTTTGATGAAATGAGTGCTGTATATCTGGTACTTGTTGCATAGGTGTACGTGTTCATGACATTCAACTTGGGTTTGCTGAGCCATACAATTGGGCGTTCAATGTCGATGGCTGGTGATCTTGCAGGAATAACACTACACCACCAGCCAGAAGTAGCAGCCATTTTGGTGGATTTTAAAACTTGGAAATAGCCAGCAGCCCATTGGATATATACAGGGAACTTTATTCTACCCGTAGTGCAAATCTGATCAACATTAGAAAGGGATTTACAGGTGGTGCGATGATGGCATTTTGTTATCCATAAGTGTCTATATTTTGTCTTCACCTCGAATGCGACACACCCGGAAAGTCTGAGGTGATAAGGATTCCAATAATTTGCGCCCGTTGCTGGCGCGGACAATTATATCCAACATGGAATGGACCAAAGGAATAGCTGCAATATTATTATGTTCGGCATTATTATTAGTGGTAAGTTTTGCACTGAAAATGAGAAGAAAATACATTCAAAATATCTTCATATGTAACTATTATTACGCGATAAAACATGGCGCCTCAGGCAGGTCAAACTGACATATGCATCGCTACCTTTTTTCTTACAGAATTGTTACCTACTTTATTTTAACGTCTTTATTAATTAATTATGCCCAATCCACGTACTTTTTTCCACAAAAGTTTCTTTGAAGTTTTATTTCGGTCGAGACAAGGAGGTGTAAGATCCTTACATAATTGCTTACAAACAGATCAGCAGGTGTATACTGAAAACACGATTTCACACTTTTCTAAGAAAGTTTAATAACTAACTATACCCAAATATAAGATAGAGTTATGATTAGTATTTTCACGCATTCCCCAGAAAATCCAAAAATGCTTTTAAAGCGTTATAAACGTGCATTAAAGTTTTAACTTCAACACTACACTATTTTTCGCTCACCTAGAACGTTTTCACTGTTTTGGTTTTGGCCAAAACACTTAGGCCAAAATGTTGGATTATTATCAAACATGATAAAGGTCGTAAAAACGCTTTTAAAACGTTTTATAAGTATGAGAAAAACACTACAAGAACATTTTATAGATGTCAAGATATTATCGTGAAATATCTTTGCCAAACATTTTGCAACACTTGAATATGATAATATTATTTTAGAATTTTCAAAATGATGTTTTCATATATCATTAAGACGTGTTACACCCTTTACCATTTATATAATCGGAAATTTAAACGTTTTCCGTAAAACGTTTTGTGTTTGTTGGGTCAATCAAACAATTTTTAAAGTTAGAGTAAATGTTAAGAGTGTCATAAACGCTTGTAGGTTTATTATCTTAGAAGTCCGCCATTTTGATTTCAGAGCATACCACTGACGTAACAAAATACACCAGGCACAAAAAGAAACTCATCAGTTATATTCATCCTTGCTGTTCAATAACTTGATCATTTTGTATTATTCTGAAATATACATTTTGTTAATTGGACCTTTCTTTCTCATTTGATACCCTGTTCGTGAACATTGAGCAAGAATTGACCAAGATATGCGCCTCAAACTCTCAAACCCCAAAATGAAAAGTTGCAATTTTAACGATTCAATTGTGCCTGTTACACTGTGTGCTTTATTGATTGGCCTGTGGTGCTTGTGTGCAATACAGCGATGCGTTCCCATTGAAAATCGTTGAAAATGCAACTTTTGATTTTGGGGTTTGAGGCTTTGGAGGCGCATATGTTGGTCAATTCTTGGTTCATTTTTCACGAACAGGGTGTCAAATGAGAAAGAAAAGTCCAATTAACAAAATGTATATTTCAGAATAATCCAAAATGATCAAGTTATTGAACAGCAAGGATGAATGTAACTGACGAGTTTCTTTTTGTGCCTGGTGTAGTGTTGGACTATAATTTCGTTTGATGTGTTCCAGGCTCGGGAAAATTTTAAATAGGGGCTCAAAGGCGCCTGGCCCAAGTTATTGGGGGCCTAGTGGTACTTTCCATAGACACCAAAATTATTGGGGCCCCTGCCACTTACCCGCTCCACCTGTCGCTTGCCACCCCCGGTTCCGGAGCCACTGCCAACACAATATATAGGCTACACTGCAAAACCAGTTAGCATATAAACACTTTTCTGAACACATATTGCCGTCAAAAGCTTGCTTTTCAAGACCGCAAAAATATTTGGATATTTTTTCATCAAATCATTCTTGATCTCACATTGAGACTAGCAGTTCCAAGGTTCCAGTTTGCCGAAGGTGTCCTTCCAGTTTGCTCAAAGTGTCCTTCCAGTTTGCTCAAAGTGTCCTGTCCAGTTTGCTCAAAGTGTCCTTCCGGTTTGCTCAAAGTGTCCTTCCAGTTTGCTCAAAGTTTCCTTTCCAGTTTGCTCAAAGTGTCCTTCCAGTTTGCTCAAAGTGTCCTTCCAGTTTGCTCAAAAGTGTCCTTCCAGTTTGCTCAAAGTGTCCTTCCAGATTGTTTAAAGTGTCCTTCCAGTTTACTCAAAGTTTCCTTCCAGTTGCCAAAGTCTTCTTCCATTTTGCTCAAAGTGTCCTTCCATTTTCCTCAAAGTGTCCTTCCAGTTTGCTCAAAATGTCCTTCCAGTTTGCTCAAAGTGTTCTTCCAGTTGCTCAAAGAGTCCTTCCAGTTGGCTCAAAGTCTCCTTCCAGTTACTCAAAGTGTCCTTCCAGTTTGCTTAAAGTGTCCTTCCAGTTTGCTCAAAGTGTCCTTCCAGTTTGCTCAAAGTGTCCTTCCAGTTTGCTCAAAGTGTCAATCCAGTTTGCTCAAAGTGTCCTTCCATTTTCCTCAAAGTCTGCTTTGATTTTCCTCAACGTGTCCTTCCAGTTTGCTCAAAGTGTCCTTCCAATTTGCTCAAAGTGTCCTCCAGTTTGCTCAAAGTGTCCTTCCAGTTTGCTCAAAGGGTCCTTTCCAGTTTGCTCAAAGTGTCTTTCCAGTTTGCTCAAAGTGTCCTTCCAGTTTGCTCAAAGTGTCCTTTCCAGTTTGCTCAAAGTGTCCTTCCAGTTTGCTCAAAGCCCTCCAGTTTGCTCAAAGTGTCCTTCCAGTTTGCTCAAAGTGTCCTTTCCAGTTTGCTCAAAGTGTCCTTCCAGTTTGCTCAAAGTGTCCTTCCAGTTTGCTCAAAGTGTCCTTTCCAGTTTGCTCAAAGTGTCTTTCCAGTTTGCTCAAAGTGTCCTTCCAGTTTGCTCAAGTGTCCTTTCCAGTTTGCTCAAAGTGTCCTTCCAGTTTGCTCAAAGTGTCCTCCAGTTTGCTCAAAGTGTCCTACCAGTTTGCTTAAAGTGTCCTTCCAGTTTGCTCAAAGTGTCCTTCCAGTTTGCTCAAAGTGCCCTTTCCAGTTTGCTCAAAGTGTCCTTCCAGTTTCCTCAAAGTGTCCTCCAGTTTGTTCAAAGTGTCCTTCCAGTTTGCTCAAAGTGTTCTTCCAATTTGCTCAAAGTGTCCTTCCAGTTTGCTCAAAGTGTCCTCCAGTTTGCTCAAAGTGTCCTTCCAGTTTGCTCAAAGTGTCTTTCCAGTTTGCTCAAAGTGTCCTTCCAGTTTGCTCAAAGTGTCCTTCCAGTTTCCTCAAAGTGTCCTTCCCGTTCTCAAAGTGTCCTTCCAGTTTGCTCAAAGTCTCCTTCCATTTTCCTCAAAGTGTCCTTCCATTTTCCTCAAAGTGTCCTTCCAGTTTGCTCAAAGTCTCCTTCCAGTTGTTCAAACATATGGAAAGGTTTATGTACAAAACGATTCTCTTATAAACCATCATGCGCACAGTTTCCACATCGATACACCTGATCTGAGCACACATTCGTCCAAGAGCTTCCAATCAGATATTATCAACAAGCAGTGAATGTCTCTACCACAGTCTTTGGGGAATTAAAAAAAAAGTCGGGGAAATCATGGGAATTTAAAAAAAGATCCGGGGAAGATAAATAGATCATTGAGAATACTGGTATCAGGTACTTATTCTAAAGATTTACATTTGGAGTATGGCCTACCTCAAGGATCTGTATAACCGGGCCATTGGGCTTTGTGTATACAAAGCTCATAAACAGTAACACACAACTTTTAATGAACCATTCAACATATTTTTGTCTCATCATGGCTTTATTACAATCAGGAAATTATTTTGGTTACTTAATAATTAGTTATGAGATTAAAAAAGTAAACTATTTATCACTTTTTTTAGTTTTTGCCATTTTTGCCGGCAAAAACTGTTTTTGCCAAGCGGAAAAACCGCGGTAAATAAAACCATGGTTTTCCACCTGCGGCAAAAACCTGCGAACCCTGTGATGGACTACGAGAGAAGACAAAGTCAGTGTTCAAAATATACAGCAATTAATCATATTTTGAAATAAGTTTCTGTTTTAATTGAACCGTGAAAGTGTCTGTTTAAATTTGGACGATTTTAGTGTTTTATCCAGAGAGTTAATTCCTTTCAGTTTTGGTTTTAGTTTGAAGAAATCATCACCAATCCATCAATTATTCCTTACGGGGAAAGCCATATGCATAATTTATATCCATAGGCCTAATTATTACATAAAATGCACACGCATGACACGCATATATAGGCCTAATGCAAGCCCAATAACTTCAAACTTGTTTTCAATTTTCAGAAACAAAGTTCCAAAATAATGAATAAAGTTCATAGTCACTGTATATTTACAAAGCAAACTTCGCCTTTGATTTGAGTTAGTCAAGCATGCATGTACATAGCAATATAGACAGGGTATTTAGCATGCATGTATATACATAGCAATATAGACAGGGTATTTTATTGAGGTCTTTTGGTAATCATCGGGGCATGGACTGGCTAAGTGCAATACATCCACATGCAGACACACCCTGGATACGTTCTGTCATCACAACTAGAAACGAAGTACCTGTTTACAAAATAATGTGGCAAATATTGCCTTTTGACTTGGAAGATTTTTTAAAATCATAAACAGTCAGTCTACTCGATTATAGTAAGAAAGTGTTATTATATTAACACTGTTTGAGCAACACCTTTTTAACACTTAACCCTTTCCGTTAATATTTTAACATAGACCTACTCTTTACCGGGCTCTCTACATTCCTAAAGATTAAGAAGTTAATCTATTCTATTGCGATGAGGGAGTGAGAAATCCAATCTTAGATTAAAAATTCTTAATCTAATGGATTAAAAGTCAATTTATCTAAATTAGATAATCTGATAGATTAAAATTCAAAACCATAAGATTGACCTTTTAATTTTAAAAGCATTATCTTGGATTAAAATAGGCACTAGGCCTAATCCACGACTAATCCAAATTAAGATTAAAAAGTCAATCCATGGATTTGAATTTCAATCATTAAAAAATGGTAATCTGATACAAATTAGCTCAACTTTTATTAAGAATTTTTAATCCAAGCTTGGATATGTCCATCATCGCAATCGAATACTTTTTAATCTTGGGAAATGACTTTTAGAGAGTACAATTAGCCCGGGACATGTAGGCCCGCCTAGCCCGATCACACCTCCATTGCTACTGACTTCTTCTCTATGGTGAGGAAGGTCCCACTAGGGCCATGAAGTTTCGGGCTAATGTAGACCTAACAATTAAGATATGCCCCTATAATAGGCCTAATAGCCCTACCCTTTTGATTACGAATTACTAGATCGATCTCGATAAGGCCGTATAAAATTAATATTTTGGTTCTCGTCCAGAGGATTTTCATGAATTGATGAGGGAGGGAGTTTTTTTTTTTTTTTTTTTTCCAATGTAAAATCACCATTTTCAGTAGTTTTCGGTCTTTTCCAACAGTGCTTGAAGAAACGATGAGGCACTTTTTTTTTTTTTTTTTTTTTATTCTGAGGGATAAACTCCCTAAAGTACCACAAAAAGACTTGGAAGTGATCCTTGTTCTCTAATAAACTTATTTATATGTATGAAAAATTCATAGATCATTCCAAAGTCTTAAAATAATTGAAAAATCTAAAAAAAAAAAAAAAATCTGACAAATCACAGAAATTGAGGAGGGAGGGGACGAGAACCAAAACATTAATTTTATACGGCCTAAACAAACACACAAGTTCAATTAAACAAATGATGATTTTGCGTATTTGAATGAAAAACAAACAAACAAACAAAAATCAATTGCTTTAAAAAAAAGAAGAAGGGGAAAAAAAAAGAAAGCAAAAGAAATGCGGCCTACAAAACAAATAGGCCTACAAACTTTTTGTTGACGTTTTTTGAAAACTTTAAATTGGAATACATGCTTTCCCAAACAGCTTGTCTCCCATCTGAGACGTCCGCGGTGCATTGAAAACCATGGAAGTGGCTGATTTCGCAGTCGAAAGAAAATATACTAAATTGTCAAAAATTCCCAAGTGGAAAATGGATGAAATATGTAGTAAGCTAAATTTGCTTTCCATGCAAATAATCTGTGTGAAATTCAGACGAGTCACATTGTTTGACATGCCGAAAATAGAGAAGCAGCGTGAGCACTGCACTGAACAGAAGTAAGTTTTTATAGTAAGCTTACATCATGTAAAGTTGTTTTCTTTAAACTTCCGTGGTCCGGGTACTCGCTGGTGAATTGCGATCGCGTAGAAGTGACAAGGTCGCCTACTATGCACCGCGCCGAAGACCAATGGGTCAGCCGACTTGTTGTCAAGTGCATTGATCAGCCAATCAGCATGATTGTTTATTGCTATTGTGTTTACGCTCGTGTACGCGATACGCACAGGCACGACCACGGAAGTTTAAAGAAAACAACTTTACAGACTACAGTAACATGATGATGCTTATTAACAAACCGTTCAAGGGAACGTCCATTATATTATTAATCTCTTTATGGGAAGTCACCACTTGACTTCGATTATTCCGTGGTATCAAAAGCCACAAGTACTTGAGTACCATCACCCACAGTCAGCTGACATTAATTAAGTTGATAGCACTTTTTTAGCAGATTTAAAAATAAATAAAAATACATTTAAAATGAAAAATAAATGAAAATGAATCATTCATGATATTATAATTTAAAAATAAATAAAAAATACAGGAATTATATTATTATTAGTACCGGTACCAGAGATTTATCATGTAAAATTTGTTTGCATCGGGGCTTGAGATTGGAATTCCAATTTCCTTTCTCATGAAGTAAGGGCTAAGTTAAGAGTAATATTATAGGCCTACAATTGTGTTTGGGAGTGGCCTTCTCCACTTTCTCTTTTTCCTTGCTATTTTCTTCCATTTCTTGCTTAGTTTTTCAAAGCTTTCTGGGCCAGCATGCATCTTTATTACCCTGTACCATGTGGCTTTCCAGGCTTGTGCATTTGTATGAGCTTGGAACGGTCCATGGCTTTCCCATGGATTAGCATGTGTCCCTCATATGGACCAACCTGGTCAAACAAACAAATAATAAAGAAATAAAGTCGTCATTTTAATAAATGACAAAATTAAAATCATGCTAGTCTACAGTATCATCTAAATAAATTTAAATTAATTCATGAATGATAAATAAATGAAAGTTACCTGAAGAAATTAAAAATATATATATATTAAAACAAATAATAGCTGTACAAATAAACGAAAATTAAGGCCTAGCCTATAAAAAGATAAAGAAAAAAAAAATCTAAAATGAATTCAGTGTAGGCCTATTTTTTAATTGTATTTTTACAAATTTACAAAAGATATAATGATAATTAATATTAATAATTATACGGTAGTAAATAATGATAATAATAGGCCTAGTAATAATAAGTAATAATAACAATAAATAATGATAATAATAAAATAATAATTAATAAATTTTAAAATAATAATATTTTAATAAAAATAATAATAATAGATTTATATGAATAATAATAATGATGATAAACACAATGATAAATAATATTAGTAGTAATATCATATCATTATAGTTTGCTTTGTTAAAATTTGGCTTTAACTCATTGTCATCCTGCAGAGTATGTCAACATGGCATGTAAAATTCCAAAATAAACCAACATGATCGCTTTTTCCCTATGGGGGTATTTCCTCTATTTCTCCATCAATCATTGGTTCTTCGTTTGTAAAAACAAGGTCAAGCAACGATGGTCTTTGCCCCTCTCTATATCTGGTTGGTTTGGTAACATGCTGAATCCAATAAAGATCTTGAGTAACATCGTAGAATACACTTGCTGGATGTGTGTCACTCGCTTCCACAAAGCCTTCTGTCCACTTGATTTCTTTGAAATTAAAATTGCCGAAAACCAGGATGTGGCTTCTTCTCATATTGTCAATACTCTTCAGTTGATCAAGTAATTTCTCATTATTTGTGTCTGTACTGTTTGGGCTGCGATAAAAGTCCAACAAGTAGAACTTCACTGTTACTTAACTTCACATCACACCATAGTGATGATTCAAAGTTGTTGCTGACTACCTCATGACATTCGGAGACTTGTAGATTGTCACGGAAATACATTAGTAGGCCTCCTCCTTTTGCTGTTGTAGGCTTGTCCTCTCTGAAAAGATTGTACCCACTTAAATTTACTTCTCCATCTAGTACAGAGTCGCCACACCATGATTCTGCAATGCCGATGACATCAGGATCAAGTTTGTCTATGTGCACTAGTAGTTCACTCTGCTTATTCATAATACAGCTGGCGTTTGTGTAAAAGCATTTCAGAGAACTAGGATTGCTACTACCTGTATTTCTGCAAGTCGAACCATCATTTCTTAAGGTAGGACCATCTTTCTGGGTAGCGCTAAACTTCTCATCTGGTTCTGGTTCTTTATTGTCTATTTCAATATCACTTTTATTTAGTTTCATAATCTTTGAAGTATCACTTACTTCATGTACAGTACTTCCTGTACCTGTGCTGTTGTGCTTGGGTGCAGGTTTTATACAAAGTTTTCTCTTTCTCCTTTGAAAGATTTGGCTTGACTTTTGCCTGCCTTGTCATCATATCATTGTCACTAGTACCTGGAACTTCCAGGGGTTGGTCAGTCTGCACATCGCCCCTTACCGTAAAGTTCTGGTATAAACTCACTTCTCCGCTGGTCCCTTCTGCTCTTCTGTCATCTGACACTGGCTGGAACTCAGGTGGGTAAAAACTTGCTCTCCTTGCAGCAATATCTTCTGACATAGGCAGGTTTATATACCTCATAGATTCCTGTCATCTGATTGGTTAAAAGTGCAGTCATTGAATTAACTATGCCCGCAAAATGAACTATGGACCGGTCCATGGAAATGAACTATGGACCGGTCACGTGCGTCCAGATCAAACTGGGCAATCGCAACATCCACGTATCCATGCGCCTCGGGTCATAGCATGGTTTTGAGATCACCTTGGGCCTATAATCTTAACCATGCCCCTCATAGCAGTCAATATTTGTATACTATGATACTTGTGGTGCATGGTGCCGGTGCTAGTAAAAAGTCAGTATCTTTGTAATTACCATTCTTTGAGCCTGGCTCCTTTTTTGTTGCCACGAAAGGAGCTACTTGTGGACGGTACTATTTTTCCTCCATGTATTACAACATCCTCACCATTTCGCCGTCTTTCCTTAAGATCGTCTCTCAACTTTCTGTTCTCTTCACGTTCCTTTGGTGTCATATCAGGTGTGACGTAAATATTAATTGAGTGACAACTAATCGATCAAAACCCATCATAAACATCCAGGCATCCATTGCCATGACGGCGTAAGAGGATTAGGTATATATAATAACAAAGAACTAGTAAATAATAATAAAGGACGTTCCCTTGGGTTTGAACGGTTTGTCTTAGTTAGGTATGCCCACATTGCTTATTATAGAGGGCCTCCTTCAACCCCAACTTGTTGACATGGTTGTATTCACTTCAGCATTGTCATGCTATGTCAAGCTGTGTTCAATCAATTGAAATTTCTAGTATAGTTACATACATACATACATACATATACAATTTATACCGCGCATATTATCTAATTAAAGGTCAAAGCGCCTTTACACACTACAGCCAAGGCTGGAATAGAAATAAACAAAAAATACATAAGGAAATAATTACAACTTACATTTACATAAAAAGATGTGTTTTTAAAAGTTTTTTTTTATAATAAGGGAAACAGCTTCTCTGATGGAGAGAGGAAGCATGTTCCATAGCCGGGGTCCAATGACGGAAAAGGCCCTGTCACCTGTTGAACGATGGGTTTTGGGAATATGGAGCCTAGTATGATCAACGGATGAACGGAGGTAATGATGTGAAATGCTTTGACTGTTGTATAAAGTAATATCGGAGGAGAGGTACAAAATGTATGTTGGTAGTGAGCCATTCAAAGATTGATACATATACACAAGCAACTTAAAATTAACACGTTGGCGGACAGGTAGCCAATGAAGCCTCGCCAGGTAGGGAGATATGTGCTCACGTCTCTTAACACCGCAAATCAGGCGCACAGCTTTGTTTTGAATATGCTGAAGTTTGTCAAATTGCGCATTGGTGATGCCTGCAAGCAATGAATTTCCGTAGTCAAGGCGATAGAACAAGAGCCCTGATAATATGATGGCAAGTGTCCTCATCTAAATATTTCCTGATTCGGCCAATGTTTCTTAGCTGGTAGTTAAGAGTGCGGCACAATCCCCCCACCTGGCTGGTCATTGACCCATCTGAATCCATGATAACACCCAGATTGCGGACGGAATTTGTAGGTTTAATCTCAGCAGTACCAACGTTAAGGGTGAGATCAGGATGAGATCTTAAATTGTGAGGTGATCCAATGATCAGAAACTCAGTTTTCTCCATGTTTAATTTCAATTTGTTTGATGTCATCCAATTTTGAATATCTGTTATACACCTCTCAATACAAGTGAGTGAACTAAGACATTCTGCTTGGTTCCTGGGATCATACGATATATAGATTTGAGTGTCATCGGCATAGATATGGTACAATAAATTGTGACTGCGTAATATATTACCAAGGGGAAGAATGTATGTTGTAAATATCAGAGGCCCCATTATGGAACCCTGAGGCACTCCGCAGTCTAAAGGGATGTCACTAGAGCATTGGCCATCGATAGAGACCCGACTGTATCTATTTAATATGTATGACCGGAACCAAGCAAGAGGTGGACCTGTAACTCCAAGAGCTGTTTCTAGTCTGTGAAAAAGAGTGTTGTGATCGATCGTATCAAATGCTGCTGTGAGATCCAGCATAACTAAGAGCACCATTTTGTTGTCATCAAGCTCACAGGACATCACCATGAACTTTCAGCAGTGCTGTCTCGGTGCTATGCCCTTTGCGATAGGCAGACTGCATAGATTCATTCAGTCCATGGCAACTCAAATAGTCTTTAAACTTGGATGCCACAACACTCTCGATCACTTTGGCAATAAACGGTATATTGGAAACAGGCCTATAGTTCTTAAATATGTTTTGGTCCAGAGTAGGCTTCTTTAATATAGGAGTAACCATTGCACTTTTAAATAAATCAGGGAAATTACCAGATTCAAGAGACATATTTACAATGCGGGTTATTGTAGGCACAACAACAGGCAGATCTATGAGTTGTTGTGTCTAAAAAGCTACTATCTAACTCAGTGGGAGCACCAACTTCCTCCAACTCATCCTGGATTTTGTCAATTTTTCCTTGAAGAAAAATGCAAACTTGTTACACAATGCTTCGGTAGAATCATGAACAGGGAGGGGTTTGGTTGATCCATTGAGAAGATTGCTAATGGTACGAAAAAGATCTTTGGCATTCGCGTCCACCACCTTGGTCTTGAAGAAAGATGTTTTTGCTTGAGCAATCATGGTGTTAACAATATGCAGCTGGTTACGGTAGTTAGCACGATCTTCCTCGTGCATTGATTTTCTCCATTTCCTTTCAAGCTGTCTTCGCAGACACCTTTCACTAAAAATGTCTTCATTAAACCAAGGTGGTGTACAATGAGTGGATCTACTTTTAGTTTTAAATGGAGCATGTTGATCAAGAGTCAGTGCACATGATTTAGAGAAATAACAAACCAAGTCATTAACATGATCAACAGAATCAGGAATATCATTTAGAGCTTTGTCAAGATCTTGTCTAAAAGCCTGATCATCAAGTGTGCGGAAATCTCTTGAGTACTGGTCACCTTTTGGGAGATGGTTTTTATATCTCAGGGTACATTTAACAAAATGATGTTTAGATAGAAGAGATTCTTTAACACTATAGTTTACAACAATATTATCATCAGCCCTTGATATTAGGAGATCAAGAGTATTACCTGACTCATGGGTAGGACAAGATATATGTTGCTGAAACCCAGCAGTAGACAGAGAATTTTGGAAATTTGAACTTCAGACTTAGTAGGAATATTAACATGAATGTTAAAATCACCCAAAATCAACAACTTGTTTGGCATAGTGGTGACATCATTAATAAAGTTGTCAAATTCATTGATGAAATCAGATGTACGATATTTGTTTACAACTGAAGGAGGTGGTCTATAAATACATATAAACCGAAGTCCAGACTGTAAGTCTGTTACACAACAATGTTCAAATAATTTAGTATCCCAATCAGTTACTGTAATTTAGTAAGATTGAGAGTCGATTTATACAAAATGCCTATTCCTCCACCCCTTGTCTTACTTCCTCTTGAAAAGTTCAGAAATGAGTATCCCATTGGTTTAAGTTCTTGAATTATAGCGTATTCTTCACTGAAAAGCCAGGTTTCTACCAGAAAGAGAATGTCAACATCCCCTTCCAGGACATAGTCACAAATATAGTTAGTCTTGTTTCCTACGGAGGTTGCATTCCATACTCGAACATCAAGAAAGCTACCAGATGGTTGCACATCCCGTAGATTTGATTTGTCAACAGATCTAGGTTTGGAAGTTTTTTCTCGTCTAGCAGACAACAAAACTGGAATTTGTTGCTCATGTTCTATATTTGGAGCATTATCCAAGGATTCATCATTGTTCAGGGGCACCATGAATGGTCTGGATACTGGGCTTGTATGTTTGCGCACCCCTCCCCGAACACCCCTATGAGTAGAAGAGGGTCGGCTGTTTAATACCTAAATTAACAATATGGGACCAGGCATTTGGAGCCAATGCGGTAGTTTTGTAAGAGTTTCCAATTTCAAAAAGTTGATCACGTGTGTAAGTATGATTTATGTGGTCTTTAGGTGAGACTATTTGATGATCATGGTTAACTGGCCCTGGGTTTGTGTCTGCATCACCAGCTCTCAGTATTTGGTCATGAAACGTAGCAGATGAGTTTGAGTAGTAGCTGATTCTAGTTTTGAGATAGGCACATTGTTTTACCAACGTATGACAGGCACTTTAATGCAGTAGGCCTTGTCTATGGTACAACATGCAGGCAAGTTATCATGCTGGTTGATCACATATAGGCCCAAAAGGATTATAACAAGTAATGCTTGCTTGAGAACCATTATGTAGTAGATAAAGGGTGAGAAACAGACCATTACCATAGATAATCGGTGTCTTGTTGAGGTATGGTGAGCATGTGAGTCGCTCGGAAGGCGAGACCCGAAGGGGTCGAGAGCCTTCAACATGCAACCATACCTCAACAAGACAACCGATTATCTATGGTAATGGTCTGTTTTGAACAGTTTATCTTACATATCTGATGAGCCAAAATAAACGAATTTGTTGTTATGGTTTATTCATTTTCCAAAAGACAAACTGGAAAAGCTGATATGATTATCTTGTGTAAGTTTAGGGTTTTCCAAAAATAAAAACACACCGAGACAGTGTAATATTCTTCCCGTGTGTCCTGCGATTGAGTCTATGAGTCTTATCTAGTGTCAATTGCAAGTGATTTAATCAAATCAATACAGCATTGATTTTAACAGGAGATTCTATTCAATTCACTTGTGGTCCTGTCCCACTCGATAGCCTTATTAATTCTTTATACATATTCGTAATATCAATAATGAATATGTAAATAGTTCAAAGGTCAAATTACCAAAGTGGGTGTGTTGTACCTAGACATGACGGTAACTCATTTAACACCATAGAATTTATATTTGTCTTTAATATACTTATAGAACAAATGTCCTGAACCAAATCAACGCATATTTCTGGGTACCCTCCTCGACCTATTTTGGTTGGGGTTAGGCCGCAGATTGTTGTAGTTTTTCTACATCTAGTCTTGTGGCCTGTAATGTACTGCATTTTAGGTGCAATGATATCCTTGGTTGAACTTAATTTGTAAGACCTCATGGCTCTTGTTTTGTTACCTACTTTGTCGGAATATCGTTAGTTGGGAGAGGGGGACAAAGGTAGATTGACATCCTCGTCCTAATTATACAGGCTTTAAGAGACATAATACAAACTAATTTGCATTATTCAATAAAGGTGTTCTTGGTGTCATTCAATACACACAAGTATTGTTTATCATCTTCATTTAAATCTAATATGCATAAACTTGCATAATAATTTATGCTGATCGTGTAAAATATATTAAACTTGATGCATTTTAAGTTTGTTGAAATGTCCAGAAAGTCAAATAATGTGGCCAGTGTTTCTAAATATGAACATGTACTTCTCCTGTTCAAAATTTATTGACCTGACCAAGATTATCTTGACCTGTCCAGATTATCTTGACCTGTCCAGATTATCTTGACCTGTCCACATTACTTGATATAATCGACAGTTGACCAGACTTTGAACAAAAGAAATACAATAGATAATGGAACAAAAGAAGAGGGCTAGACGTATATGAGGAGTTCAGTGATTAGGCTGCAATACAGTAAAAGTCTGAAATCCACTCAAGAAGATCAGATCAATATGAAATCTATTATAAAGTGAGTTTGCTGAAAGATCACTTTACAAGTAGCTACAAGTGATTTAAACTGATCAATGTAATTGCTCTCCTTGACCACTCATGCAGGGTCCTAGGATACTAGTCAAGTCAATGAACAAATAGTTGTTTAGTCTGCAGAATTTGGCTACATAAAGAGTCATTTCCAGGTATCAGTTAAACTCTACGACGGCTTAGTTTTCAGCAAGGTTCTTCAGCGGTCTACCAATCTGGCAGTATACAATGTATAGCGCAAACACAGAAGTGGGGTTCTGATATTGGTTTTTTGAATCACATCATCACAGCTCATTCGCCTATCAAGCATGACCTAGTTCCTGTTACAAGATAATCAGGAAGAGCAGTTGGACACCACTGCATGAAGAACCTTGCCGAATACTATATATAATGTGTTAAAATTATAGGCCCGTGGTGATCTCAAAACCATGCTATGACCCGAGGCGCAGTTTTGAGATCACCTTGTCCTTGGGCCTATAATCTTAACATGCCCACCCCATATAGCAGTCAATATTTATATACTAGGTCCCGCCTGTGTCACACAATGCTACATGTACACAGCTTGTTCAGGGAATGAGGTGGATGTGATGATGATGTGATTCACTTAAGACACTCAGAGCCCCACTTCAAATGCTGTAAACAGTGCCTGGTGTCACACAATGCTAGTCCTGCAAATTGGGCATGGGCAGTGCTGAGGGTCTTTGCTAAATACTGTAGTATCAATCATATATTTACCTCTAACTCATTACCCTACATGTGTACATGTATATACCTGCTTAGGGTACACAAGAAGCCATCTATAATAACTCGCCATTATATTGTGATTTGTTTAGAAAATAGAAATACTTGGTGGAATGGTGGTTCTGCAAAGTCCAATGTGCGTTTGTTTTCTTTTACGTTGAATCCTGGAGACTATTTTCGGTTTACATTCCAATTTCTATTATTTTTTCCGCGACTACTGTGTGATTAAAGTGTATTTTGTATGTAATACATATGTAGGAATAAGCAGAAACCATTCCTAAAATGTCAGCTTCTTAAGTTTCACATTGTGTGCAAGGTGATGAAAAATTTATGTAATGCTTGGAAGAAACAACAAAGCAATAATCACTATGATATAATCACTGCATGAGACACATCTAGTTATTTACTTTTTTCACACTTGTTGCTGATCTTGGCTTTTATACAGGTACAACATACACGGAAGTAAGGTTATGATTGACTAAGTTGATTCACGTCACTTTATTTTTGGAACAACCTGTGTATCAAATTAAAATTAAAATTTTTGTCTAGTCTGGTAACCATCTGGTATTTAATGAAATCAAATTGCCTACGATGGTGACCTAACGCTGACAAGGGCAACTCTCATTGGTCAACGAAGCTGTCACACAGCCATGGAAACACCCTGGAAAACACTGACCCAATATAGGCATGGGGTCAAATGTGTTTTCTTACTGTTTCACGTCAGAAAACTTATTATTTTCGGAACAACCTGTGTATAATTTGGTCAAAGATACACAAATTTTCTGTTAACACTTGAAGTCTGCGAAGCAAATGAAGTCTTTGAAACAACAATGAACATACTGAATATGCATTGTAATTGTTACTTGATATGTGCAGAATGTCATAAATTTGAACAAAACTTGTAAATGTACCGGCAGAAATGTTTTTTGCCAACAGAAGTTGTGAATTGTTGGACCCAATTTTTATCTGATGGTTTGAAAAAGTGCAGAGCAAAAAAAAAAAAAAAAATAGTGGTAAATTAGTTACAAATTAGTAACATTTGGAGTGCTGAATTTTGCACCATTGACATTTCCCACAACATTGCATTGTCGTGGCACAGCGCACCATGAGATTGTGATTTTCAGAACTTTGCAAGTTTTTAAGGGTTTGAATTATTAATAGGGTTTGAATTATTTAGCATATTTTTAGTTTTAGGTCAGGGTTTAGTTAACATAGATTAGGGGTTAAGGAAGTGACGGTTAGAATAGTTAGATTAGAACTACGTTTTCGTAAGGCATGTAACTTGGGTAGCGACATAGCGTACTTACTAAATAAAAAAAGCCCCTAAAACAGGATTGCAAAAAAAAAATTGCATAGGATATAGCCTGGTTTCTAAAAAAAAGAGCATAGCACAGCTTTTTAGCCAAACGGTCCTGAGACAAACTTTTTTTTCCTACAAAATTTCCGGTATTTCCCACCTAGTATTTTGTGTGAAATTGCCAACCCTGTTCCAAACAAGAGCAATCAAGCAACAAATTATAGGCAATTCAACGGAATATGTTTAAACAAATTTAAAGCATGAAATAATGAATGATTTATATATATCTATTTATTTGCTTCCCATTACAGCCAACACACTGTGTACCAGTGGATTTTAGTGTACAAAATCTGGTAACACAAGATGTGACCTCAATGGGCTTCAAGGTCAACTGGGTTGCACCAAGCTCAAGTACAACTGCGGAATGTTACCTGTTGGAATTATGGAGTGGTACTACCCTGGTGGAAACCAAGGTATGTGAGCATTTTAGTGAATGGTTTCACATGTTTTTGCACAATGAATTTGACTATATAGTCATAGTCTTAACTATTTGGTGTATTTGCAACTATCCACTATGACCTAATGATAGTTAGCTCGTACTTAACCTGCCCGTACCCCAACATTTAGTTGGGGTCGGGCAGTTTATTTAGTTGGGGTACGGGCCTAGTGATATTTGCACTCCTCTCGGATTTGAAGTCACCTATTGTTTTGAAGTGGTAAGGGTGTCTTTTACCAGATTTGATATGTTGCCAAAATTAAAAAGTGGCTCTAAGGGTGTAAGGGTCAATTAAAGGTCAACACAAAGGGTCAAATTTCAAACTTGGCTCAAATTTTGTTTAAGACTATACTAAGTTCATATTGTTCCTCTTGTGCCTCTGATGATATACATGTACCGTTCTTGAGTTATAAGCAAAAAGGTAAAAGCTGCGGCAGTTTTGGCCATGCAGTGATCAAAAATGAAAACGCTCCAATACAGAGAACATTCTTAATTATAAGAAATTATAGCAAATAATTAAACCCAGGTAGCAAGCAAAATATCAAAACTGCAGAGCCAAAATAGAGCATCTCTACAGAAAGAGCTAGCTTGGTTTAATTATTTGCTATAATTTGATTAATATTGTTATCCTTGCTTCCTATTTGTATCTAGATTCAATCATTTGCTGTACCATATTCATTCCATTAACCACCCAGGATTTTATGTGTAGATGGTTCCATGTTCATGTGTAGCTGGATCCTGTACCTGATGGAGGATCATGTGTAGTAAAGTTGGTGGGTGGGCGCTTATAGGGACATGGGCGGTTAATGGAATGAATACGGTATAGGCTATATTTTTGTTGTTTGTCCCTTAAGAAGGGCAGTTTATCTGCTCAAAGCTATTTGTATTTTTGTTTACTTTTTATCTCTGCGGTTTTGGATTTTTAGTAGTGCAGTGTCTGTGTACACCACCATGGTTTACATACTGCATTAGTTTTTATCTTGTCTTTTTCTTGCTCCCCATGTTAAGTTGGTATACCTGGCTCGAATCTTTATATTTTTATATATTCTAGGTATCCTCTTGTATCACCTTTGATCCTTGATGTGTTTTGTACACCATTAATCACATTGTAATTAACACTCTACCAATTCCCTCTGTGGAAGACTTTTCTTAAATCTTCCACAGCAGTATTGATTTCAAATGGGATAGCCAATGGGCTATTCCATTTAAAATCCACACTACCCCTGTGGAAGATTTTGGAAATGTGTTCCATGGGGGGAGGATGTTTTTCAAATGTAATTGGTCAGCGTTAATCATTTTGAAATCCATACTCCCCCTGTATTATGGCTTTACCTTTATCTTCCACAACTGGAGTAAGAATTTCAAATGGAAGATACCCAATTGTGTATTCTATTCAAAACTCTTACTCCCTCTGTGGAAGACTTTAGCTAAATCTTCCACAGGGGGAGTGTGGATTTCAAATGGGATAGCCAATAAAGTGTCTTGGTGTTTTTCTTCTCTATCAGATTGTGGGTGACCAGGTTACAACACCACCCACAGAATACACTTTTGAAGGACTACCTGACAACATGTCATTCTTTGTAGTGGTATACAGCGTGTCTAAGTCTGGAACTAATAATGAGTTTGAATTATACTCCCTTCCAAAATTGACACCTGCTGTCACTACATCAGGTAAGTTATTACACTACCCCTATATTTTTTGGATTAAAAATATTATCCTGTTTTGCCAAATAAAACATAGCTTAATCCTAATCCTTTAGGTAGTCCTAACTGGCAATAGAAGTCAAGTCAGGTTTTAATGTTTGGTCAATTTTTGGAAATAAGGGCCAAAAACATGTGTTTTTAGTGTGTTTTTTGTATGCTGTTATAATCAAGCCCAAAGACTTGTACCAAGACTAATTTCAGTTTATGCAGTCTATTTTTTTTGCAGGCTCTTTTTTCAAGAAATTAGTAAAATAGTGAATTTTTTCTTTTATTGCCAGTTAGGACTAACCAGAGAAGATGAGAAAAGAGGAGATGGCTCGCGGATTTTAAGCCGATTACCGCAATTATTGCCATTCACGCAACTATTGTACAATCCATGTCACACCCCACTTGAGCTTCCCTTTTTGCAGACCTGGGTTGCCGCATCCATGGTCGATTGATTCCGCTGATCGCTTACTGGAGAAATTATTTCAAAAGCGGAAGTACTATGTTTGACCCCGCTGGAAACACAGTACCAGAGCCTTCTTTTGATACAGCTATACCAGGGTGACCTTTGACCGTTTGTTTTAGATATTGAACTTGCCGTGAAAATATACAATTTGCTGAATATTTTGACCAAAATTGCACCAAAATTGGGCATATTTCGGTCAGTTATGAAAGATTGAAGTAGAGGATATTATAGAGATAATAATTGGGTAAAATTTCGAGGTCAAAATGTGTTTTTTGAGAAAATTTGATCTTATATTTCCTGTAACCTCCTGAAAATGAAAGTTGTATGTAGTTGATCAGAAAAGGACCTAGTTTATTTCTGAGATGTTTCAAAAATTCCGATATTTCCATGCTATCTTGTGTAGTAAGCTTACCAAGTTGCTCACACGGTTGATAATAGCAGCAATAAATGGCGAAAATCTGCATCTGAAACCCGGAAGTTAACCAAAAGTCAGTGTCAAAAGTTCATAGTTCGTTAAGCTTACCTAATGATTTTAACGGGAATTGTCTTGCTAAAAATGACCTCTAATAAATGCCCCCCCCCCTTGGGAAAATGTAACGCCCCCGGGGGAAATATGTAAACATTATGTAGCCAGAGGTATCCAGTGGTATAAAAATCTCAACTTTTTTTGAGAAAAGTGGGGGGGGGGGGTATGAGACTGTGGATCACAAAATGCCCTTTTAAGGGTCTATCGGTGTAGGATTTAAAAAAATAAAAAAAAGGGGTTTGCAAAGTGTGGGCTCATAAGAAAATGGGGGTCATTCAATGTGGGACTGCTAAAAATTGGGTGTTATTGACATGTCAAAAATGTGCAAATTTTTGTGACAGTTTACAATTTTGAAGCTAAAATTCCCCTCAAGATGTTAGCACACAAAAACACCAGGCGAAAATCATATTTTTTGTCTTAATTTTCTTAAATTTCTATACATAAAAAAAGGGGATCATTGGGTGTAAGCTGATAAAAAATGTGGTGTAGAGTTTGCCTCATAAATGGGTGTCTATTGATAGGCAGTTGATGCATACCAATATATGGGAGTGTATTTATTTGAATAAGATAAATGAACATTTGGCACCATCAGTTCATAAATATGTAAGAGGTGGAATAATGACCAGGGTTGTAGCTAGCCAAATTTTAGTGCCGGCTAAAATTAAGAAAAAAATGAATTCCATTGAGTGCTGGTCGGTCAGGCTGAGTACTGGTTACTGCCGACCAGCGCCGACCACTGTCACTACAACCCGTCCCTGATAATGACAGCATGGTTTATATCCAGGAAACGGGTTACAATATTTTTCCCTTGGTACTGGCTATGTGCCTGTCACCCCTTACCCTCTGGGTACGGGATAATAGGCCTGTAGCCAGTACCTTGGGGAAAAATAGTTTGTCCTATTTCCCTTCTAACCATGTAGTATTTGTATAATACACCATTTATATGCTTGTATATCATTTTGTTTTTCTAGACTCAACACTGACGCTTACTGCCAGAGACACTACATCCGTAACGCTGAGCTTTGAACCTCCGGCAACAAACCCACCAGACCGGTACGAGGTGATATACAGAGATGTTACAGAAGGCCCTGGCACTACAATTGATGATGAAAGTCTTAATAGAGCTGACATCACTACGCTAACATTAAGCAATTTAGACAGTAGCGGTGGACGGCTGATAAAAGTCACGGTGAGAAGAACGGATGAAGATGGGGACTTAATTACAGAAGCATGGTTCAGAACAGGTATGTTTGAACATCAAATGGTAATTAAATTGAAATTGGAATTGATATAAAAAAATCTAATCAACATTTTTGTTGGAGGCATGGTGACTATGTTATCGCACCATACTTAGGTCGGCTGATCTACTTCTTCTTCCTTATTAGTGCCTCCCTCATATGTATGAGTATTATCGCACTGCGTACAGACAAGCTGTACTTATTGTTTACTCTGGAACCTAGAGTAGATGAGTGTATTTTTGAAGTACAGTACCGGGATGATCCCCTGCTCTTTTCGAATAGCCTGTGACATTCTTTAACGTGCATCTAAATGATAATGTCAGAAATAAATGTACACGGGACCAACGGCTTAAAGGGCCCTCCGAAGCACTAAGCAAGTAGAGTGAAGTGCCTTGCTGAAGGACACAAAAAGCCACCCGAGCTCAGGCGGACCTGGGATTCGAACCCTTGACCCTTGTATTTACAGTCCAACGCCTTAACCGCTATGCCACGCTCCCCTCCTCTTCTGACGGCAATTGGTCATTGACATTGACATTTTCATCTCAAGACAAGATGGTGTTTTTTGTTTTTGTTTTTTTTACTTTCCATTTTTCACAGTCTTGTTATATGCTACTGGATTATAAAACTCTGTTTCAAGCACAACTATATCATAATGCAATAATTAAATAAAAATGAGAAATCATTCATGGGAGGAAAAAATTGCTATTGGTCCGACCGTCGTAAGATATTTTTCACCCCCCTGGCCTTATAGTATTAAATTTAAGGCGATATTATAATATTGTATTCCTGCTCTGTATATCATGTGTGCTCCATGATAGTTTCTCACACATTTATAATATATTAACAGACATACAACAAGCATTATTTATTGACGAGTGCTTATATAAATAAAGATAGCCTGGAAATGTGCAAAGTGCTTACATGTATAATGATGAAACTTGTTGTAAATCAAATTGAAAATAAGTAAAAATGGTTAGATTTTCACAAGAATTTGATTTTATTACCAATTTATCAAATTGTGATAAACTTCCAGTTTGGAAAACAACTAAATCTGAGATCAAATGTACCATACTCTGAAAGAGGACACCCGTATTTACCGGAAGTCAGTTGTGGAGCTACTTGTGACACAGGGGGAACTCAAACTTACAGTGAATGCAATATGAATTTAACTTGGAAATCTGTTATGTACAGTGAGCATGCTTAAATTTGCTATTAATACTGCCATCAACAACCTAAATCCACCTTCACTAATCTGTACAAATCTGATATCAAATAATTTGGATTTTTTGAAATTTGTGATATAATTCAAATTTTATGGCAAATTATTAAAAATTTATATTTTTGATATTTTTGATATTTAACAGTCCTTGAAGTGAACTTTGTAAATCTAACACTAGTGGAAATTTAAAATGAGAATTGTTTCAAACCGATGAGAATTGGACAAAACTAATGAAAATTATGAAACTTTCTCTAAATGAAAGAGAAATACTAATTAAACCCTGATATTGTTTTAACATTTCCGGAGGGGAAAAAAGTTCATTCTGTTGGAACTCACCGACCGAACATTGCGAAGTTATATTCCTTTTTAGGTTGGTTTAAGACTGAAGTCTTATTACAAAATTGAATAAGACTTGTCTTAACCCAGGCCTTGCTGTTTGATCACTCTCGCTCGCCACCGATCGCCCAAACTCAATTTCTAGTTAGCGATTTTCCAGTCGCCATAGACACTAAATATCACTTACTGCAAATCACTCAAAATTGAATCCAATTTAGGTTCAAGTTTCACCACTTTCAATGTATTCCGATTTATCGTAATTAATTGGCTTTAATCCATGAAAATGAAAGAGAGGGTGTCAAAAGTACATAAGTGTTTCATACTGGTACAAATGACTTTTCAGACCTAGAGTGATTCAACCACTAGAGAGTGATAACCACTCACCTTTAAAATCTGGGTGGCAAGGCCTGACAACTCGCGTCCGGCGCGTCTGCGTGGATTACTTGGCTCGGGCAGCTAAAGCTGTCCTCGCAAAGTAAACCACGCAGACGACGCGGCCGCATCGTTGTTAAACGGTGATAAAAAAACGGTGAAACGTGATTGAATCCCTAATTAACGTGTCACAATCTATCACATTGTGAGAACATTTAACACATAAATATAATGTGACACATTGTTGATACATTAATTAATATTTCTCTTTTATTTGGATGCAATGAACAATCAACTTCAACTTGGTATGGGGATTGGAAATGGTGGCCTGATATGCTGTATAGTTTTGTGTTATGTTATTTGCATATTTATGAATATTAATGAGCTTATTTGCATATTTTGCATACATTTGCTTAATCCACTCTGCAGCTTAATCGCAATGACCGATCAACTTCATTATTATGTCTCCAGAATCTTGCATCCTTTGTACATAACCTGGCTGTCCGATAAATTTGTGTATCGGTCTCCTGGAGCTGCAGGGGTTTTTCATATCTGTAACCTCTTCACAGAGTGCATAGTTCATATACTTTATTTATGTGCGCAAGTCGCCATGTATAACCAAAGATCACATTTTTGACGAACAATCACATATTTGACCAAAAATCACATTTTGACCAAAAATCAAATTTTTGACAAAAAATCACATTTTTGACCCAAATCGCAGTTTTGACCCTAAATCACACATTTGACAAAACACTTTTTTGAAAAGAAATCACATTTTAAAGCAAAATCATTGTTTGGTCAAAACATGATTTTAAAGCAAAATCATGTTTTGACCAAAAGTCATGTTTTTTACTAAAAATCATGTTTTTGACCAAAAAAAGATTCTGAAGACATAATAATGATAAAATTGGACGGATACTTTCGCATGATACCTGAATTTATCGATCTCACTAGAGACAAAGTCTAGTGTGATATTTGAAAACTCTAGCTTGACTGATAAATTCAGGTATCACGCTCAATCCGTCCAATTTTATATCAAACTTGGGATGGGGATTGGTATGGGTATAGTTTTGTATCTTGTTATTTGCATATTTTGAATATTTAATGAGCTTATTTGCATATTTTATACATCTTTGTGTGGGGGCCACTTTGATTTTAGTTGTCCAATAAGAACAAGCCACAGAAAAAAAAACCCTATTTCTTGTGAGCATTTACTTCTCTATGTACATTGTAGCGCAGTTGCATAAACATGTTGAGCTTGACACTAGGAATCTTGAGTACCGGTTCGATTCCCACTGGGACTGATTTTGTCACTCTCTCAATTTATCTACGTCACTTCACCCGTGACCCAACCTCTTCTTTCTGTTTATTTTTTTTTCATCTTAAACAGATTGAAACACAACATTTTTGTATTTTCTTGTTTTCCAGTGTTTTTAAAACACTGGAAAAAAAATATATCGAGGAGAGTTTAAAACTCTCCCTCGAATGTAATTTGTTTTGAAGATTTTGTAAGAACATTGATACTAAGCAATTGTGCATTTAAAGTAGGATCAAGTAGATATTAATATTGTTTTTCTTTTGGTATATTATTCACAGCTCTTGCACAACCTAACATAGGTGACCTTCTCATTGAAGACGAAACTTTGTCATCTGTGAAGTTGAACATTCCCACGTTTCCCACAACAGTTGATATGTTAGCATTTGAAATAGAATGCGCGGAGGGTGGAATTTGTGATATTGGAGATGGATTGAGTGTCCCTACGACGAATAATGTAGCAACATTAGTGGAAGGTTTAACGCCTGATGTTACCTACCGTATCCGTGTTAAAGCCAGCAGTGGGAACAATTATCCTGATTTAAATTATCCTAATAATCTTCCATCGTATGTTGAATCAGCGAGCGGCTATTCTAACTTCGTATTGGGTGAGTTGTTGTTATGTTGAATCAGGCCATTTTCTAAAAAGTGAGCCTCCATTTTTTAATTTTCTGGAAAACAAATAACAAATAACAGTTACATTTGGTGATATAAAAATTGTGTTCAGTGAAATCTTTTCATGCATAAATTAGCATATGATTTATACCTAAATTGCCCTACTCAATTAGTTAGCATATGATTTATACATGTACCTAAGATGTCACAAGCGTTAAATGTAGCAGTCAAGTTAGCTCAATCGATAAGGCATTCGACTATGGTGCGAGAGTTTGCAGGTTCGAGCCCTGGTGGTACCTAGTATGCTCTCATGGAAAAATTGAGTTAGCTTGAAATTCCCCTGGACAAGGAACTTACTGCTAATTTGTCTTGTTGTAACCCCTGGTTGCGAATGTTATTTGTGGAATGTCTAGGGTGTGCGCTCTTGAAGCTGCAAAGTCCCTGAATTGTTGTTAAGTGGTTTATGGAATGATGTAGGGCCGTAGTGGTCAGCGATAACCTGTAAAGTGTGCTGAGGCTTGTGGATCTACATCTAGGTGTTGTGCCTGTGCGTAGCGCACTATAAATCACTGCGGTCACTGCACTACAATGTATATACATTGTACTGAGCAAAAACACTACAAATGATAAATGTGTCATTAATACATAATTAATACAGAACATATTAGAAACACTTTGACCAAGTTTCAAGGCAAAAGTTGCCAAAATAAAAATACCCTGAACATTTATGTATGGGTTTTAGCAACATATTGACCACTATGGCCCCACATTCTATAAACCACTAAACAACAATTCAGGGACTTTGCTGCTTCAAAAGCGCACACCCTAGACATTTCACAATAGTTTCCCCTTTTTTGCAAATAGGTTCCCGGTTTTTGAAAATAGTTCCCCTTTTTTACTTTTTATAATAGTTGCCCCTTTTAACTTTCCTCTTTTGCATATAGTTTCTTTCCCCCTTTTTTAAATAGTTTCCCTTTTTTACTTTCCCCTTTTGCAAATAGTTTCCTTGTTTTTTACCTTTCCCTTTTTCAAATATCTGCATCTGTCATGAGCTATTCCATTTGAAAACCACACCCCTCTGGAAGATTCTGGAATTCCAACCAAACTCAACAGTTTAAAGTATTCCAGATCCAACCATTTTCACCCATAAAAAGTGCATTAAGGCGTGGAAGGTTATGGAATTATAAACAAAGTTGTTAATTTTTAGACCAAATTGTGTAATATTGAACTGGATTTTGCCTAAATTTTTGCTTTTGGTTACTATGTCAATTATACTTGCTTTGTACATGTATGTATTTTTATATTATCACTTTGTCATTTATAGTTTTTATACTTGTTTTGTATTTTCAATTACATTTTAATATCCTTAATGATGTAATGTAACATGTACATTTTTTGTAGCAACACGTTTCAGGGAAGACCAGCTTAAGGGCTGATCTGGGCTTTCCTATGTATAAATAAAATTGAAATGAAATGAAATGAAATTTGATAAATGTCTACAATTTTCAACTGGAATGTAACATAAATCTTTTAGCTGGATTTTGCATGTTATAATGCAAGTGGAATTGAGATGGCAGTGGCATATTTTACAGGTGGATTTTAAATGGAATATTCCAGTACCCTTTCAGTAGTCTGACCCTATGTCTGTCTTTTTGTGTGTCCTTTCAGCTGGGCAGACTTTGAATCCTGTGACAGGACTCGATGCTCAAACTTTTTCCCAGACTTCTATTACTGTTATATGGGATGAAGCAACGCCAGGCGTAGACAATTATGAGCTCGATATCAGTCCTGCACCAGCAGAGGTGCCTAAAGGGGGCAGGTAAGAATAAGTCTTTATGTGAGTGCAAGAATAGCTGCCTGATTTCAATTAAAATTTGTTGCACAGTTAAAAGTATCAAATCTGAGGGTAGCGGGACTTGAAATGCTTCCAAGAGTTACTTGATTCACATGATGAACAGTGTTAAAACCCAATGCCTTATGAATTGTCAACTTAAGAAATTATGGTAAAAATTGCTACTAGATCATATCGTCGAATTATAATCGTCGGATTATAGAAGCGTCGGATTATAGAGCAGTCATCAAATTCATTACCCCTGATTGGTGCTAATCAGGTACTTGTACTTCAGCTTTTTAAGGATCTGTCCACCAAATGTTTGTAGGCAATTAGACCCGTCTTCCATGAAATAAACGTGTGTGTCCCAACCAAAGAGATCGTACTCAATGAGTACTGTAGTGTGCAACGCTGTGGTAAATCCGCTATGTTTGTTTGTTGCTCACAGAGGCCAAATAGTGTACCTCCGTCATTTATTGGCAAGAGCCCAAGATCAAACAATGATTTGCGTTCTAAAGCCCGAGCATCACATAGGTTTGCACATATTTGGCACAATGTGTTAAACATACGGGGGACAAACAAACATGACAGAGACAGTAGTACTCTTTTCTTCTACCTCATTTCAATGATTTAAGACATTTGCAGGATTGGATGATGATAATTTTTCATAAAAAGAGCAAAACAATTTTTGTGAGGGGTGAACCCCGCGCCCCATGGACCCTGTTGCACGCCTCGCCTCGGCTCGCATGATTTTCACGAAGTGGATCATTACCTCACATCTCTGCTCATTTGTCCCAACATACTATGCATAATGCACTATGGATTTGTGAAGGTGGAAACTAATAATATTATTGAACCCAGGTGTGGTGATAAAATTTCCAAACAGTTTGCCAAAAAATTAATTTTCCCTTTTCAACATACCTAAACAACCCGCCTCTTTAAATTTGCACATGCCAAATTTTTTGAAGCCACTTTCAATCTCTAAATGGTCTAGATCAGCAACAAGGAATTTTGGTTATTTGAACATTTTCATAGTGCTTTTTTATGTCTTTTTTGTGCCATGGTGTGCCACAGATTGGTTGCCCCCCCATTCCTTTGGACATGCAAAAAATCCCAATTAATACTGTCCAGGTGCACATAATTATTGCACAGCTCCTCAAAGAATGGAAAAGGTAGAGAGTGGGCAAATTAAGGTAGAATAAGCCCAATCGCCATTCTAACTTCCGGTTTTTGAGAGCAGTTTTGGGACACTTTGACCTCTGACATATCGGGAAAATTTACGTAATTATTATTAATTTTCTTATTATTGTCACAATTTTGATCATTAAAAATACCAAATAATTAATTTATAAAACACTAATATTTTTTATATTTGTTTTAAATATTGTAAAACATTTTAGATTATATTTTGTACGTACAAAAACCCAATATTTCTGAATTTTCTAAAGAAAGGACAAAGTGTCCTAAAACTGCAAAAACTGTCCTACAATGCATTGCAAACTTCCATTGCCGATTGGGCTTATTGGAGTGAGATGGCGGACAGAAAGAAAAAAGGCTGTTTAATGTTAGGCAACAAAATATTCCCATTCTATAAACAGATAGATTTGCCAAGCAGGGTCAGTCAGGATTTTTTTGTTTTCTAGAAATGACTCTAAAAATCATCAAAAGCAAAATTTTCTGAATTAAAAAAAGAGATAGAATTGCGGGATCTGGGGTGAGACAAAAGGCAAAATCTGGGTTTGTTGGGTCCATAGCACAAGCTTTATTTTTATCTTTGCCATATTTAATTTAATGCAAATAGATACTACTAATGATTTATAGCAAATAAAAGTAGTAATGACTTATAACATTTCTTAACATTATTTTATTTTTAGGTTCAGCACAACGATGCCAACATACACCTTCTTTGGGTTGACCGCTGGCGTACAGTATACCATTGGTGTACGGGTCGTAGTTGAAGACCCCAATAACTCCGGAACATTTCTAGCACAGAGTTCAACTGCATCAGCCGCTTTTACTACACGTAAGTGTTGTATAATCATTGAAATGAATTTAATAAACAGTAAATAGAGAAAGAAGCTTTCTTTTCTTTAGCCCATCAAAATGCAGATGTTGGTATCAGATGAAAGCTCATATTTTTGATGAACCGTGAAATGGTATCAGCCTACATGAGTGTATGTTACTTACATACTTACAGACTGACTAACCTTTTGGTCTAAAATGGGCATATCTCAAAATGCCACTAAGGTATGACCATGTGAGTGGTGTCAAATGAAAGAGAAAAAAATAAAGAACATCATAAAAATATTTTCCCACCCGGGGGTGTCACTCATAATAAGCCCTGGTCAATATTCATATGGGTCCTTTTCATATCTCAAAATGCCAAGAAGGTATGAACCCCTGAGTGGTGTCAAATGAAAGAGAAGAAAGTAGAGAATATAACAAAAATACATTCCCCACCGGGGGTCACACTCCTCTTGAGACCGAGGTCAATATTCCTATTTTGGGTCCTTTTAATATCTTGAAATGCCAAGAAGGTGTGACCCTCTGAGTGGTGTCAAATGAAAGACAAAAAAGTAAAGAATATAATTAAAATAATTCCCCAATTGGAGTGACACTCCTAAAAAGACCTGGGTCAATATTCATAATTGTGGGTCCTTTTCATATCTTGAACTGCCACGAAAGTATGACCCCCTGAGTGGTGTCAAATCAAAGTGAAAAAAGTACAGATTATATAAGTAAAATAATTTCCCCACCGGGGGTGACACTCCTTATAAGACTTGGGACAATGTTCCTATTTTGGGCCCTTTTCACATATCCCAAGAAGGTATGAACCCCCGGGTGACAATGGTATACCACAATAAAAATATACTGAAGCCATGGTTCAGCTTTGGTGCGGTAACCGCTCTAGTTCTCATTAACCCCTGTGAAATCAGGCCTGAAATATGTTTTTCTTTTAGGTGATATGAAAAAACATAGTTAGTTTGGTGGTATACAAACCCAGAAGTCATGTACCATTCTATGGGCCACTGTGATACGCATCTTTGCTGCTAGAAACCAAACTGATGGAGCAATTTAACTCAAAATTTGGAATAATAATGATTAGGTGATAGGCCTCATGTGACTTTTTGTGTGACAATTGGGCCCCCTACCTTTAATTATATCACTGTTCTTTGCAGGGTCTTAGCTAGAAATTCAGGTTTGCCCGTCATTTGAATAAATTTGCCTGTCAGAATTTGACCTTTAAAACATTTACCAGACTTCTACAGCCCATTGGGGGTTCAAAGAGTTCAAATATGTGTTGCTATAGCCTTGTTTTACAAACCTGGTCTACTAATAAAAGTCAATAGACTTTCTAAACACCTACAATTATAATGTAGCATCTGTCAAAGGCATTAATTTTGCCCGTCCCAGGAGCAAACTCCCCGTCTAAAATGACGGCCAGACGGGTGGCTAGCTAAGACACTGGTTCTTTGTACATGTATGTTTGTTACAGGCATGAGACTTTTCAATTTTAAAACTGAATTCAGTTTATTTTCTTTGAAATATCCGCAGCTTTATTTAATTTCAGCCTGTTTTTGGTACTTTTTGCCCAATTTCACATGCATTTTCAGTTTTTTTTAGGAAAGTGCAATCTTATGCCTGTTGCTAAAGATGTGTCATCAGGCCATATTTGTCCAGTTTTTGACATTTTTATTGATCCATTGATTATCCTTTTCTGGTGCATTGTGGGTTAGAAAGGGTGGAAGATTGGCGATCGAATTGCCCCCTTTTCTATCCCACAATGCACCAGAAAAGGATAATCAATGGATCAGCAATGTAGCCTATGCAGTTTATTTGCAGGATTATACACCCATCTTATAGGAAATTAGTAAATATGAAGCCAATCTGCTTTGTAAATAAAAACAACTAAAATGTATATAATGATTCATTATTGATATAATTTCCTGTTTAATCAAACCAAACAGGTAGTACTGGACTCTCCAGAAGCAGTTGTGGTACCAACAAGAACAGTGTGACGTTAAGTTGGACGAATACCATCACTTCTCCCAGTCAGTTTGAGATAACCCTGAAATCATTCTATGATAATTCTGGTGTGGATCAAGCGATTTCTCCATCTACAGTACAGGTAGGTCTTTTTGTTTGTTTTTTGATTTGTTCTGGTTTTGACAACCCTGGATAACCCAAGAAAGCCTCCATTAAAACGTATTTCCATTTGAACACCGGGATGGGTTGGGAACAGTCAGGGGTTAACACCCTACTCTGAAATAAATACCCGGGATCGATACATGTGAATGTGCTATCCACGATTTGATATTAGACAATAAATCTTTGGATACCGGGGTAGAAAATGATGAATATCTCCGGTAATTTTTTTGTTCTAAAGAAGCCATATTTAGATCCTTGCACTCGAACATATGTGTTGAAAGGATATGATAGTCATTAGCTTGACTATTGAGAAAGAAGAGTGCGTCTTGAACTCAAAAACTGGCCAAAATTCTGATTTTATATTGCGTTGGTCCTGTATGGACTACAGTGGCGTAGGCTAGCTGCACTCACTCCCGTGGAGGCAGTATAAAAGTCGATGACCATTGACCTCAATGGCGTATACAAGCTTACTCGCACACAGAGAGGTCAATTACCAGGCTATTGTCAGTAGCCTTAGTCATGTCCCTCGGCTCATTATGCATCTCAAAGGTTGGAACAAAATGGGCATGCATGGCTGTGGATTCAACCTACCATGGCGATTTCTGCCATGAAGATATCGGGGCGATGACACTGTGTCCCGATTCTTAAAAAACAAAAACAAATCTATACATAACATATAGGGTTCACAACTTGAATACTTTTTTAAATAAATCAAAAAATATTTTGACAAAATGCAACCGTTTAAAAAGGTATGGATAGCCTTATGTGTTGTACACATATGGACCAAATTATAACGTCACATGTCATTGCGTTCAGTCACAATAGTTCATTATGTAAAAAAAGAGGCCGTTTTAAACAGTGATAAAAGTTGCATCTGAGAGCATAGGAGTCAACTCTCAAACAATACAGTCGGCCAGGTCTATTCAGGCCCCCACGTGCCAAATATTGGGGCTGAAGACGTCCAAGAGAATACTGGATGAAAGCTTCCTCTCGGTAAGCAATTTCAAGTTTGCGAGAAATAAGAAAAGTTAAACACAGGTCTATTCATGTTTTGTTAAAGAAAACATGATTGCTATGGACTCAGATGCAACTTTTAAAACTGTCTCTTTTCTCACATAATTAACCATTGTGACTGAACGCAATGTTGTGTGACGCTAGAAATTGGTCCACATGTATTAAACAAATAGGGCTCAACATACCATTTTACATTTCGTAAAAGATTTTTTGATATATCTAAAAAAGTATTAGGGGGGAACTTATAAGTTGTGGATCCTTTATAAAAGACACAGTTGGTCAGATTGTGGAAGCAACAGGGTTACAAATTGTTGTTGTTATCAGTGTTGTGAGATTCTTTCTGTGTTTGATTTTTCCCCATCTTTCCTGCTCTCCCTAGGTTGTAGAGTGGAATGATAACAATGCAGTATTTGAGGGACTTCAAGCTGGTAACAGATACATAGCTGAGTTACGTGAGAGAACTGCAGGTGGTAGCAATGTGTTGCTCACTACCATGGTGTTTAGATGCTGTAAGTATAGTGCTTTTGAGGTGGAAATAAAACATAATGAAACTTAAGTTGGCAGTTTTTACAAAGTTGATTTCTTACATTCTCTATTCTTTCAACTCAAATAAGAGATTCAAAGTAGTGTTTGAAATCACTATATAGATTCATCAAGTTTGTTGTTAGTAGACATTATAAGAGATTTCTTTTGATCAAAACCAAAACATTTACTCACTGTTGTCTGTTTCACCTGTCATGGTCGACTCGATAGCCACTATCATAATAATGATTTTTGATCATTCTGATTGGATGTATTTAGTCTGATGTCATGTACCGTATTCATTCCAATAAGCGCCCAGGGCACTTAACAAAGTCATTTTGGGTGGGCGCTTATTTTTTACCTGGTTTACCCAATTTTTTGTGAGGGGCGTTTATTAGAGACGAATTTAGGCCTATGTATGTTATAAAAGGGTCCTGACACTTTCTTTTCTGATGTTGAAAATGCATTGCAAGTTTACACAGGATGTGCAGTCCTCCAGCTATATTTCACTGTATCAACGTCTATCTGTTACTTACAATGTAAACATTAATGATACCCTTTAGCAAATTGAAAATAGCCTGGGTGGGCGCTTATTGGTGCATGGGCGCTTATTGGAATGAATACGGTATGTGATCATCTCCTGGCTGATTACACCCTCTTCAGTCGGGATACATCCAACCAGAAGTAAGGATCAACAATCATCATTCTGATGAGCCCTATCGTATTGACCATAGGTGACTAAAAGTTTTGGTTTAGTTGAAAAGAATTCTCTTATAACAGAGCTTGAAATGATTATAAAAAGTTTTTTTAACCAAAGATTTTCATCATTTGCCATTGCTATTTAGAAGCTGGTCACCATTGAGCTGTTCCATTTGAAATTCATGCACCCCCTGTTGAAGATGTGACCTTAATCTTTCACATGCAGCATGGATGTCAATTGGGGTTACCTGAATGGATGATCCCACTTTAAATCTACACTCCCTGTGTAGGAGATTAAGGTCATGTCTTCCATAGGGGGTGTGTGGATTTCAACTGGAATAGCTCATTAACCAATGGGGTAATCAAAATCACGATTGATTAAACAAAAATTAAGAGAAAAAAATTAGAAAAAAAAAAAAAAAAGTTCCAAGGCCTTTTTCAAATGCAATTTACACAATTTACAGTTTAAAAAAATCCCTACCTACCTACCCTAATTTTTTTATGTTATGCCAATCAAACAATTTTTTAGGCCTTAGCATAAATATCTCTCAAATTATTGCATTTGAACTAGAGTCCCGACCTAGACAAATCCAGACAGGTATTGGGCAGGGGCAAATTATTGCATTTAAACTAGAGTCCTGACCTAGACAAATCCAGACAGGTATTGGGCAGGGGCAAATTTATGCATTTAAACTAGAGTCCCGACCTAGACAAATCCAGACAGGTATTGGGCAGGGGCAAATTTATGCATTTAAACTAGAGTCCCGACCTAGACAAATCCAGACAGGTATTGGGCAGGGGCAAATTATTGCATTTAAACTAGAGTCCCGACCTAGACGAATCCAGACAGGTAAAAGGTCCAAGGCCTTTTTCAAATGCAATTTACACAATTTACAGTTTAAAAAAATCCCTACCTACCTACCCTAATTTTTTTATGTTATGCCAATCAAACAATTTTTTAGGCCTTAGCATAAATATCTCTCAAATTATTGCATTTGAACTAGAGTCCCGACCTAGACAAATCCAGACAGGTATTGGGCAGGGGCAAATTGGGCAGGGGCAAATTAATTTCTGGAATAGCCCAATGAACCAATCCACCCTAGATCTGAATCTGTTGATCACCAATCCACCCTAGATCTGAATCTGTTGATCACCGATCATTTTGCATCACAGAATTAGAGAAGGAGAACCGGGACTCCCTATACCGCCCACGTACAATCGCGCCCGTCAGCTATGGGGAGAAAATTGGGGTATTCGGGTCCTTGCCGACGGTGCTTGGAGCGAACAAAAACAATTCTCGTCTCATCTGAAGCGTCTTGGTACTCGCATGCAGGTCGCATCAAGTGCGACTCTCAAATGCGCCCTTCATCCTTGTCGCGCTTGCATGACAACGAATGCCTCGAGTGCATTCCGAGGAAAACCGAATACCCCCAATTTTTGCTCCATGCCTATATCAAGATGGCGGCCGAGTCCCGATTCTCTGTTTTTAATTCTGTGTTTTGCATACAAATGCGACCGGATCTATAAAAATGCCAAAAATAACATATCATAAAGACTCCTTGAAAAATTAATTAGGGTACCTTCTATAATCTACTTTGACTGATGGCATAGATGAAACAAGGGAAAAAAATGTATGAATATTCAATTTTATAAGGACAAAATGTTTAAACCCCCTAATTCTGATAAACACCTTGAAGTAATCAAGTTTTCTGGTAAAATATGACATTTTAGCTAATTGATACAGTGGAAACTCATTATAACAAAGTTGTCAGGGACAGAGAAATTAGTTCTTTATATCCATATTTCGTTGTAAAAACAATAAATAACAAAAGAATTTAGTATCTTGGTTCTGGGAAAAATACTTCTTTATAACAGGGTTTTTCTTGTATCAGATTTCGTTATAATGAGGTTTTACTGTAGCTTCGTGAATTGAAGCCTAAATACTGATTTTACATGAAAATAATTGATCAGTTCATGTAGATTGGCAAATAAAGTAATATTCCCTGATTCCGATTCAGATACGGTTTAAATTGGACTGACTCAGAAATAATGACCAATTCTGATCACTTCATCACTATTGATAACCATTTTGTTATTTTGTTTGTTAGTGATTGCTATTGCTGTCGATTTGAATGAGCTGAACCCCATGTACAGTTTGCTACAGTTCAAACCTGCTGATAGCATTGAATACGACACATACAAACTACAGGTATGTATGACACAAACTAGACGCAATTACCCTAAGTCATATATATGCACAGAATCGCTGGCCGGGCCAGCAAAAACCCCTGTGGCTACAGGTAAGGGTCAATTCCAGGGGGTACCAAGTTACTTCTTTGTTCATCTTCTCTCCTTTTTTGTTACTTCTTTGTCTTCCGATAGCAAAAACCATGGTCAGTGTTAGGGTTAGTGAAGGAAATAAATGTTACATTATCAGATGATTCTTATCTAGTCCAGTAAAACAGTACTAGTTGTGGACATCATCGAAATCTAGCAGACTCCTTTTTCTACACTATCATTGTTGTGACAATCTTTTGTTTACCACTGATGCTGGTTGTTCATTAGCAACATGGTTGCCTTTTCCCAAGAATATCGTCAAACACATGACATGATACAAGGAGAAGTACAAAAGTTGCCTCCAACTGCGGAGAATATCCCAAGACTTTATTGTACTCCTAAAATCCACATGCATTATACCGCTATCATTGGTTACGAAACGTGGAGATGGCTATATAGTTTGATCAGCTCGTAATTGGCGGGAAATGTTAGGCTTTTACCACTACGCCGAAAAGTAGACACACGTTAAGAATGCTCTTAGTTGACCTGTCTGGTATTTATTTTGTGTTAAAGAAAGTAGACAAAGTATAGGACTTGAATTAATAATTTGTGATACTTCTGGCGAGAGGTCACAAGAAAATTCTCAAAATAAAATATTTTGATATTAATCCGCCATGTTATAAGGCCCGTCTATCAAAGATCGAGCTGATCTTATTGCGGATATCTTGTCTCCAACGGTTGGCAATTTCATCTACCATGTGGTGAACTCCAAGCAATTGGCCGAAAGATTTAGTGAGCATTGTGATCAATGAAGACAACATCTTATTAAATTCTCATGATGTCGTGTCGTTGTTTACCTGCACTCCTATTCTTGAAATTGGAGAAGGGATCTATGAAGGATTACAACAAGATGTATGGTTATAAACTGGCTGTTGATGATGTGGTTGGGATGCTGGATCCTCTCTACAACATACTTTACATTCAGAGGGAAAATCTACAGACAGTTATTTGGAACTGCAATGGGCAGACCTGTTTTTCTGTTAGCTACAAACATATTCATGGAACATGTGGAAGAGTCGCTACAGCACCTCTGAACTGCAAAGGCAAACTCTGGAAATGATATGTTGATGAAATATTGAAAGTAGTCAACAAAGATGCTGTTTTACCGCTCACAAATCACCTCAACAAAATCGACGATACCAACTCAATCAAGTTCACATTTGAGGAGGAAAAAGATGGGAAAATCTTGATATGTTGATTGTTGTGTTTCACCTCTGCATCAGAAACTCTGTTTGAGAAGAACACTTATGGACAGAAAAGACAACATAATCACAGAAGACGAGGAAGAGGAAGAAGAAAAACACCAAGAAAGTGTTTCATACCTGATACCCGCCATGGAGCATTGATATAGTCAAAACACAAATGGAAACCCCCAAAAGAAGAAAAACACCAGGAAAGATGAAAACAACAAGTCTAGGGGCTTCACCGTCATTCTTTATGTTGAAGAGGCCTCCGAACGCATTGCCAGAACTTTCAAAAGTTACAACATAGCCACAACCTTGAAACTCCAAGGAATATGTTAGTTCATTCCAATAACATATTATATAAGACCAATTGTAGAGTACGCTGCAGTGGCCTGGGACCCCCATACCCAGCACAACATCAAAAAGGTGGAACAAGTCCAAAGAAGTAGTGCGCGATTCGTCACCAGCCAGTATGATCGTAGGACCAGTGTCACCTCACTTCTTAATGATCTCAAATGGCCGTCACTCCAATCTAGATGTCGTCAAGCCAGACTCGCCATGCTGTACAAAATAAGGTACAATCTGGTCGACATCAACTGGGAGCAACATCTAACCGTAGCAACATCTAACACCAGAGGACATGCTTCCAGATTCTGGACACCATACTGCAGCTCCCAGTTTTACTTGGCTTCCTTCTTCCCACACACCAGCAGGGAGTGAAACACCAGCATTGAGCGAAGTCTCCATGTAACCAGCCGGCATCCTTCCTTTTTATCGCACATCACCTTGTATATATTTTGCACCTGATTCTACCTGCAGCCATATTCGTCATAGCAGGTACGCACAACTGCGGTGTGAATATATTCAGTTCCTGAAGCACACACTTACCTAGAAGAAGAAGAAGAATAACAAACATGATCCTATGAACTCCAAAGATGTCAATTATGCTATTCCATGTAAAGAACTGTAATTAAGCTTAAGTAGGAGAAACAGGACTGGGAAGAGGCTAAGGTAGTATGCAAAGAGGCCGACAGATACAAACGGTGGTAAAGGAGGCGATAGAAATCATAAAGCAAGATACCATCATGAACAGAGATGATGGGCACTACAATCTCAGTCGTCTGTTTGACGATCTTGTTGGAAAAAAATACTGGTAACTGCATCATTGCTGAGCAACCAGCATCAGTGGTAAGCAGAAGATCGTCACAACAACAATAGTGTAGAAAAA
Organism: Amphiura filiformis; assembly: GCF_039555335.1. NCBI lineage: Eukaryota > Metazoa > Echinodermata > Ophiuroidea > Amphilepidida > Amphiuridae > Amphiura > Amphiura filiformis. Next base: position 62,284,751 of record NC_092639.1, on the reverse strand, counting down.
GGAGTCTGCTAGACTTCGAAATATTCACAGTGAGTACTCTTTTACTGGACTAGAAATCTGACATTATGTTTCAATAATAGTCCTGATGAACATGTTCAGGAAATAAATGATGTTTTGTATTCCATGATGCACATATCACCAAATACCAAGTTCTCCTTATCGTGAAATAAAATCCCTTTTTTTTGCCAAATGGTCGAAAAACCTGCCCATTGTAAAAATTTAAAACTTCAAAATTGTATGATCCTACTTATTACAGGTTACCAGCGCTAGCTCCGAAGCAGAATGTCAAGCCTTTAAAGATGATTTTGGCTGTCAAGATCTCAATCTGGATGGATGTGCCTGTGGAAGATATCTTGCCCAGAAACCAGCCATATGTCAGGTCACATTTGGAGTTGCTGCATATATTGAAGACCAAGGAGACATCGTTGTGTCAAACACTGTTTCTCTTTCAGCCAATGACAGTAAGATATTATAAAGCCTAATAGTAGGGATGACCAATGAACCATCAACTTGATTAGAACACTCCCATAGACATGCAGGGAGCTCAACTGTGCACTGCTTGCACATACATTTCTAAATTGATCTCATTCTTTTATTTTTCAATATTTTTCTGTAAAATTTGGGGAAGTTACTGCCAATTATATTTTGTAACTATCTTGCAAATTACAGCAACATAACTTATTTTGTTTTTCTGTAAGTGCAAGTCAAAATTGGTCCATCGCCACAGTGCGCTTAATTGCCAGTGGCTGAGTTTAGCACTGCTCAAGAATGGCACAAAATATTCAAATCAGTAAGATCAGGTGAAAAACGTGGCCTACTGAGCTGTAATTTGGCAGAGTTGCCAGTAATACCTCTATCATACCCTCTGTAAAAAGGTTAAAAAATTGAACAAGTAGATCTCGAGTTACAAATTAAATCACCAGCTTCCCTTTGGAATTTTTATATTCCTTTCAAATCATGTTAAGAAGACACCTTTCTGAACATAAATGTGAAGTTTCGTGCTCATTCGATGTATTGTTCACCTGATCTTAACCCTAAACGTTTTCTTATATTTAGGCCTATAACATCTACAACTTGCTGCTGGCTATACCTTGTTTAGGACTTTCAAAAGAAGTACCTGAATGTGCAACCATAACTGTTTCAAAATAGCCCGCGATAGTCATGCAGGTAACTCCGAGGTCAAGCATTGAATTGGTTTGAACAAAGATACTCATAATGTATTGAGTGCTACTTTGGTTTGAATGAGGAATACTACAGGAATACACATGAGCATGATGAGGATAATCTCTATTGTTGTGAATGAGTCAATGACCTTCAAAACTTAAGATTTTGTTTACATACACCTACTAATTGGTCATATTAAACCCAATAACATTGAAATTCTTGGTTGTGAAAAAAAAGTTCACCTACTTAGTGCAATTTTGATTTTGTGCCATATCGGCTATCTTGGATGATTTTTGGCAAATGTCCTCTAAATGCATGATTTCAATGCCTTGGTTTGAAAAAATAAGTTATGCCAGTGACTAGATAAGTGCCATTTCATAAGAAACCCCTTTGATACTTTCACAATATGCTTGTTTCATGTTTGCAAATATGTTAAAATAAAGAAATATATAAAGGTAAATATATGCTTATGCCAATTTTGCTCCCAACTGCTATTTTTGGACCTTGTCATTTATTTCGTTCCAATGACCGGTCAGAATGGGAAACTTTGATAATTCATAATTCGAAAAGTTTTTGACCGATTTTGACCATTTAACCACCAAAATACTTCTGTTGATTAGTTCTACTCAGAAAACAATCTTTTGTAGCAATAGGGTCAACATGAAATTTTGATGGTTATCCCTACTAATAGGTTGGGTGCTGGGGGTGTAAGTCAATTTTCAACATTCAGATGTGGGCCTTAGTGGTCAGCAACAACTTGTAAAGTGTGCTGAGGCTTGTGGATCAACGTCTAGGCATTGTGCCTGTGTGTAGCACACTATAAATCACTGCGCCTTTTTTTAAAGGTGAAAGTTGGAATTTGTGTGAACATAACAAATATGCTGAAACAAATTATTAACTAAATTTATTTATGATCAGTAGGTCGATCGCTCGTAGTATTGCCATAATTTGACTATGCCTCAACCTCACTCTGAACACTCTTGTAGGCGCTGGAATGAAATAGTAATTTTCTTTGTTTTTACTCATTTGCTTGGCTCGAAATTAAAAGGGGACAATGTGATCAGTTACAGCTATCATTGGAAACTAACATTTATATAGAAAGCTATTCTTTATGCAAATCACACATTTAATGCGTAACATGCTTGTAGAGGTGCGCATGTATAGTACTTTGTATCATATATGCATAGTCCTAGCACGTAATACTCGAACACGCTTGCAGTATGCGCAACTGAATTAATAAGTAAAGTTGTAAGTAAAGTTGTAAATAAGTTTTGTTCATTTTAGAATAAGGGGAGTTTTTATGATATGGTAACTTAATTTTTGCTCAATAGGTGTTACAATAATATCTGATTAAGAATGACAATAAACGATATGAATTTTTTTACTCTCCTCTACCTTTATCGTGCCTTCCTGTCGTCTAACACACGGTAGAGGATAGTAAAAACAACAAAAATTCTCTCTAAGCATCTGATTTTGATTTAGTAATTCTTCTTTTGCCAACAGATAATATTCAGTCTGATGTTGTGTATGATGGTGAAATCGGGCCAACCTATGTAGATGTCTGGTGGCAGGTTGACAAGAATCCAGACGACTTTGATTTCTATTATCTAAAAGTCACAGAGACTGATAATAATAATGACATGAAATACTGCACAGCAATCCCGTGTCCCACAGATCCATTTGTCAAGCAGCGTATTGATGGCCTTGCCCCGGGGCAGTGCTATACGCTACGACTTGAGCGATGGAGATACACAGAAGTGGGTAATGCTAATAATGTTGCACTTGATGCATTGGATATAGAAAGGCAGATCTGTACTGGTAAGCTTCATGCATCTTGTTGTTTGTGTGGTTGTTTTGTTTTGAGTCAGTGTATTGAGGACCTAAACCCTGAATAATAGTTTTGCATAATTATTTATATGACTTGAGATTTTTTAAATTTCTTTTAAGTGAAAGTGTCGTATGTAGTCACTTAAAAGTGAGACTGACCATATTACTGTGTTTTTTTTAAATTTTCAAAGCCAAAATAATGATTTTTCTCATATTTCCATTTGTTATTTCTTAACAAAAATTATAACTGATGAGTAATTAGTAATAAATGTCAGGAAGCCAAAATAATGAGCCTTCATTAAGCCAAAATGATAATAAAAATTTAAAATAAACCAATAACTATTTGGAGCTCTACAAATGTATGGAGGATTATAATCATGTTAGGATAATAAATAAAAAATTACTCTGCTGTCCTATAAACTCATCAAATTTGGCTGACTCCAGTTATCCATGACGCGTCGACGCGACGATGAACCATCGACCAAGGAAACGGAAACGAGTGTTGCTATCGATTACTCAACCACTTTTGTTTATTTACGTTGATGATGATCAGCTGTTGATTCAACCCTCCGACGATTTTTTTTTCATTTCTGCCTCCTTTTAAAAGTAAATTTCGACAGTCATGGTTTAGGCCTACCTCTGTGAATGTTCAGAGTGTTAGGCCTATTCCCACACAAAATAATGGGCATCAATTAAACCCTTATTTTCAAACTTTTCCGAACTTTCCGAGGCGCTTGGGAAAATACTTTAGGCTCTCGTTTACAAGAAAAGAAAACACTTTCAGGTCTTTAAGCTTTGTTGTAAGTAGGCCTATAATAGACTTGATTTAAAAAAAATATGATTGGGGATAGGCCTACTTAGACCCTCATGCATATATCCTTAAAAAAACCCCAATTTTTAAACCTTGTTTGTTTTAAGTAAAGTAGGCCTAATTCTCAATATTTATAATAACGAAATATTCAATACATATTTTAACAGCATGAACAGCGTAAAGCATTTTTTTAAATACGATTAAAACGTTTTCGAATTTAAAATGTACTCTATTCCTATTCAACCATCTACGGTTAAAACTCGATATCAAAAATGTTGATGTCTCTGATCGACCATCTAGGCCTATAAACACGATGTCAAAATGTCAATTTTCGAGTTTGGGTAGGCCTAATAGCAAATGCTTTTGATGCAAGACAATTTCAAACAGGAAATTTAATCTCTAAAACACAAATTCGTGCCTTTTTTTTTCTTGTTTGGATAACTTTTCCCATAATTATTACCATGCGTGATACATGATTAAGATCAAAGCTTTTGGTTTTCATAAAGTTTTGAACGCTTGTCTTATTTTTATTTTTATTATTTTTTTCCTAGGCCTGTAGATGTTTTACATTTATAACCTTTTTACAAACTTTAATAAATATGAATTAATTGTTTTAAAGCATTTTTCGTGGGACGTTTTGAAACGCTCTTTGTAGCATGATGTAGGCCTACTGTATGATCACGAAAAGGTCGTGAAATTTAGAAGCCATTTCCTTCTATATAGCCCTATAAACAAAACACTTTGGCCCCAATGTATAATGTCGGGAGAAAATATATACTTGCACTAAACAAAATTAATAAACCTGTTAATTTTTAAAATAAACTCTCGTGGTGCAATTCTGTCAACAAAATTACATAGGCTTATGAACCGGGGCTGGGGCTTAGCCCCTCAATAAATTTGGTGCGGGGTCTCGAATAGGCCTACCCTTCTGTATGAATAGGCATGTTTTCATTTTCATTTAGGCCTATAATGGCCTCCAAACTATTTGTTAAGCATGTTAAGTTATCTTGTTTTTGTCAAAAACATCAACTGCAAATTGTCCCTTATTGTACAGTATATCCTTCACCGTAAATCGGTGTGTGTGTGTGGGGGGGGGTGTCCCGGTTCGCCCCTTCAGTCTCAAATGAAGCAGGCCTAACCTAAACAATGCGTCCATCCCCAGATTTGACCTCTTTACTTTCTAGGTTGAGTCCTTGATCAATGGGCCTGATCCATTATTTAATATGCAAGAAATGTCGACCCTCCGAATTTAAACCTTTCCAATTTGGCCAAAGTCCACAATGCCGTAAAGGTTGGGCTACACTACAGTTCAGTTCTTTTCACAGTGTTGACTTATAATTTCATGAGAAAGAAAAAGAAAATGGGAAAGATTTTAATCTTTCTCATTTTCTTTTTCTTTAAAAAAACCATGTATAGGCCTAGGCCTAGGTGTTTAAAATTGTCCAATTGAATATTTAGTCGAAAAAGTTTTTGATTTTTCAATGTTGTGCCGAACGATAATATGACTAAAAAAAAACTCATTCCAACCAACGTGTGCTATTTGGGAGTAGGCCTAGGCCTACATTAAGAGTAAATTTCCTTGGGTTATGAATTATTAAAGGGGAAAGATGAAATAAAGATGGTATGACATGCAAGAAAGCGGAAGTAAAAATAAAATATGAAAAAGAAACATGAATTAATATTAAAATCAGGCATGACAATTGTCAAATTTAAACCTTAATTCTGACACGATCTGGTTCATGAGGGCCAAAGGAGGCATTTTTGACAATTGTGTTACTGTAATTATTATACATTACACGTACAATAGGCTATCATTTTAAACTGAAAACACCAACGGTCTAGCATACTTGGTTCTAAAGTTATGAAGTTTTTTCATGCATATTTTCTTGATATGCCTTAAAATAAATGATCTTTTAAAATTCATGTACTCTTTTGCAGTTTGAAACTTTCTTCATCTTTATTATAATGCTAGAACTCTATGAGGTATTGCTGAACTTAGGCATTAAAGTCTCAAATTGAAATATTAACAAAAAATAAATGTTATTTTTATGCGGTAGGCTATGCCTACAAAGTTTTTTTATTGCGATCGTAATTTTTTAATGTTTGATAGTAGGCCTAATATAATTAAAAAATACAAATTTAGGCTAAAAATAAAATAAGGACAAATCAAACAATTACAATAATAACAAAAACGGCAAACCAATGTGATGCATGTTTATAAGTAATGAGACATTAAGAATCTTTTTAAAATTGACTTGACTATTTCTTTGCTGTAGGCCTATCCCGCCCGGCGGGCCGCTATGCGTCTTCGTGCAAAAAAAAAAAAAAAATTTTTAGAAAATGTAGGCCGATTACAAAAACGCAACACCTATAGTATGGATGTTCTTAAGTATGCTAGTGTTATGTTATTATCGTATTGAACAAACAATAAATTCAGACAGAATTAAAACAATTGATTCTAATAACCAAAATAAAACCTAGATGCGTTTTCCATTAAAAAAGGACAGGCCTAGGCCTACTTCGCATTGACTAGGCTCGCGCGTATCGGGCTGAAAAGCATCGTAAAGTTTAAAAACAAAAAAGGGCGGTTTTAGAAAATGTATAACAAAAAGGAAACACCTAGTATCAACATCAAGTTGCGGGTTTTAGAAAAGGACATCTGTGAATATCAAACTGCAATATTTCACTTCAACACAGAAAATCTCACAATTTTTCAAAAAGTACTATAAAACATTGTGTTTTTAGAGTAATAATCACAAACATGGTCAGCTATGGTTGATGAAAAAGGATGTCGACCCCAGACACAGGAAATGGCAATTTTCACTGCCGTCGTTGGTGGCGCGCTGTATTTGGAATCGCGTCAATTGTTTTGTGTGGTGAAATTATTTTAACATTGTTGCTGATTGGTCCAATTGATAATGAAAACTTCTTTTTGACCAATAGGCAGGTAGTTCTCATGGGGTTAAATGAATTAACAAAAACAGTAATTGCCCTATACTAGAGTCATATATTTTCTGTTTTCTACTTTTGAAATTCCGTTTTGTTAATATGTCACTTTCCATGATTTTTCTGTTTTCTTGTGGCTTTGTGTGTTTTGTCTGATCACCTTTTGCCCATTTTTACATGTGTATTTGATTGAAAACAACAACAGACACGCATTTTTAAAAAAAAATTTAAATTTTGAATTTTATTCACTTTTTTTTTCAATTATTTCAAATTTCATTTTTCAAACTAGATGAAATCCTGGTTTCCATTTTCTACCCAATTTGTCCGTTTTCTGTGTCACAAAACTTATGGCTCTACCCTATACACTCCAATGCAAAGTTCACTCCAGGTCCATGATAGATGGAGCAATATTCACCAATTCTGACTAATAGAATAAATTTATTAATTAGTAATTCATTTTTTTTTATATTGTTGCATTGGGCACAGCAAACAAACAATATTTTTTAAATGCCTAATGTGACATGCCTTCCCCTCTAATTAACAGGTCTTGGAGATACTGGTAAGGTAAGCAGCTTATACGTACTGGAAATAGAGAATAACAATGTGGATCTTGGCTGGGGTACTTCATCGCTACCGGCTACTGATTTCACCGGCTACCAGGTCTGCATAGAGCCTGTTAAAAACCCTTCATCTTATACACCACTGACAGAGGGCAATGATGTCCAGATGAGAGAATTGACGAATGTAATCGACAGAGATTTCAGTCAATTTTATAGAGTTGGAGTTTTGACTTACATTGAGGAAAGTGGCAGGAGGAGGCAATACTCTAATACTTTATGTGAAGACCAAGTTGATTTGGGTAAGTAAACTTTCTTGCCAAGGGACCGTAAAATAAGGGGAATAACATGTTTGTCTGAAGGGTCAGAGCGGAGAGTTTGTGGAGAGCGTGGTGCAATGGTTAGGTACTTGCCTTTAGTGCATGAGGTCCCGGTTCAATTCAGCGGTGGCGATTTGCTGGGATATTGACTTGGAAAAAAAGTCTGAAATTAATTGGCAACTTCTGCAGATTAAATTTCAGACTTTCGCTCTCCCCATGGTTCATTTAGAATTGGGTAAATGAATCTTGAAAGTACTCCGTCCTTCGGAGGGGACGTTAAGCCGTCGGTCCCGTGTGCAGAGAGCCATACTTGTACATGTATTTCGCAGCCAGTTTTGAAAAGAGTAGGGTGTTAACCCCTGACTGTTCCCAATCCGTCCCGGTGTTCAAATGGACCCCAATGGAAATAAGCTTCAATAGAGGCTTTCTTGGGTTATCCAGGGTTGTCAAAATCCGAACAAATCAAAAAAAAAAAGTCATTAGTTCAAAATGGGTTCAAGTTATAGGGTTTTGGGCATTTTAGGTTAGGGTTAGTGGTAGGAAAAGGGTTAGATAGGGTTAGGATCAGTGTTAGGATTAAAATCAGGGTTACTATAGCCAAAATAATAAATTCTCGATCATGAGAGCCTACTTGGGTACGCACAGTTATTTGCGCCGAGCGTACTACATAAAGACCGGCGCTTACGGGCGTAAAACACAGCTTTTGAGAATTGACCAATCACACGGTCGTTGCTAGGCAAGGTCAAGGTTCGGTCATGCAGGTCACGCGATCGTGTTATTCTATGAAAAGTACGCTGACGCAGAAGGTACATCCTCTCATGATCGAGAATTTGTTATTTTGGCTATAGTATGTTTAGGATTAGGTTATGTTTATGTGTAGGATTACTCCCTATTCCAGAAAAATACAGCACTAATTTTTTGGTATTAAAACAATATTATCAAGATCTGCCAAATGAAACATAGCTCAATCCTAATTATTCATTCAGTACTAACTGGAGATAAAAGAAATAGTTCACTATTTTAGTAATTTCTTGAAAAAAGAGCCAAAATCATGCATTTTCAACATGTTTTCTGACAATCGAGTAAAAAAAAATCAAAGACTTGGAATAAGTCTAAGCATTCAGAATCTTGAGTATGTGCCAAAATGTTGCTCTTCTTTTCATTTTATTTTGTGTTACTTAAATTAAATGATTGGGTATGAAAATGAAACATGTCTTTTTCAAAAAATAGAATACACAAACTTATGACGGTTAAAATGTGAGTTGATGAACCGTTCCTGTGAAATCTACCTGACAATGTATTTTTCTTGAAAGTGAGATTTACTAAATCGGAATAAGAGGCAAAAAAAGAGAAGCTTTTTAATGATATCTTGCTTTTGGAAATGAGAGGTTTCAAACTTTGATTGCCTAATTCTCAGAACTTGCCAAGCCAACTTGAGGTCAATTTTTCTGGAATGGGTCACATATTTGTTTGTATCCCTGGTACCTAAATTCTGTAACTTTTTATACTAAACTTGACAACACAACATAACTTTTCCTGTTACACAATTAATAAATCTTTGAGTTAAGTACGTACAAATCAATCTATATGAAGCAGTCTCTTACATGCCCATACATGGCACATATGTGGCTAAGTCACAAAGGGTCATAAAAGGGTATAAGAGTCATTGGGGTGGTAATTACGTGACAGGATAAAGGGAATGAATCACATGTCAACCCTGGTCATAAATGAGTTTTTCACATGTTTCTAAAAAGGACATTTAGAGCTTCAGGAACAACTTTTCTTTGCGAAGTTATGTCAATTTATCAATCGCTGAAAACAATATAAGTCAAAAGAATTTTAACACTTTCTTTGCTAATATCTCAAAATCAATATTAGCAACATCCGACGCATTCCCCTTGATCATGTCACATATGTATCAAACACTGTTGGTTGATAAGTATTGAGTGCTAATCAACCAATGAGGTGTCTTGAATATAATGTGTATGAGTGATAGTGAGGCAAAGATATTGTGATGAGGCAATCACATACTAGGCATGGGTATCTTCTGAATCAAATTTTAGCCTTATCCGATCTGAATTTTTAAAAATTTGCTGATTGTTAATTTCAAAAAACTCCCATGTTCCAATGGAAATCAAATGGTGTGCCCCTATAATTGCATTAACAGTGAATTAACGGCAAAAAAAAAATAACATTATTATCTCCTTCATTGCATAGATGCTCCGTTCCGTGGTGCACTAGATATAACAGACGCTGGAATCACAACTCTTGATATCCAGTGGCAACGAGACGAAGAGTTCCTGCCTACCACAAACAACTACAGAATCACAGTGTTTGATGCTGATGAACAGCAAGTAGGCAATCAGATCACTGTCACCACGTCATCGACTCCTATCAGCCGAACGTTGACTAACTTGGAATCTGGCACATATTACTGTGTTGAAGTGCTATGGATTGGAACGGTACCACAAGTTATGCGAAAAGTTTGCGGTAGAACATGTAAGAAAACAATCAATGGGCTATTCTATTTTAAATCCATGCACCCCCTGTGGTAAATATCAACTTAATCTCCAACATAAGGAGTGTGTATTTTGAGTTGAGTTTCCTGAATGGGTTGCTCCACTTAAGAGTACATCCCCTGTATGAAAGATAAAAACTGTGTCTTCCATACAGGGTGTGTGGATTTCAGATTCAATCGCCCAATTTCTAATTGAATAAAGGAATCGGATAGCAACGTTTGCACAGTATTTTTGTAGGACCTGAGAGCATATAATTAAGACATATGCATAACCTCATTAATATATGCAGCAAGTGCGGTCCAATTAAAAGATATTGATTGCATGACCCTGCACTAAATTGGTCATTAATAACTCGCAATAACTCCTGATGCGCTACAATGCTTTCTGCGCATGAGGAGTGAGTGTATACGCTAAACGTTATGGCAATGCACACACCTACGCAATGCTTTTGTGTTACTGTGATTGGTAGCTCTTGTTGTCGGCGCGAATGTTAAATTCGCCTGGTCGATTTTTTGTAGGGAAGTAATAACGATAATTATAACCGTTTATATTTAACAGCGTTTTATGTTTTTTGCCTTACAAGGACCCCAATGGAATTAAGCTTTCTTCGGAAGGCTTTTTGGGCTATCCTTGGTACTCATTGGTATTTATTCCATTGTCACCTCGTGCAATAGTTTATTCTGGTACCCTGAATTACATACATGTACAGTAGATTTTAAAGTATTTTATCCATAATGTGCAATCTATTGTATTTTCTTTTTGTTTGCAATTTGTTGATGTATATTGAGTGCTAAATAAAATGAAATGAAATGAAATGAAATATGACATAAAATTACATAAAATGCCATTTTGATTTGTTCAAAATATCAGATAAGACGGTAATGAATGACAATAATAACTTTTCTCCATCTATTTTGAGTTCATTGTGTAAAATTGTCGGGTTTTGTTTTGGGCCCACTGATTTCACACAATGACCTCAAAATATATGAGTGGATATTCATACGTAGTGGTAGATAAAATGAATTAAAGTTTTAACTTCAACACTACACTATTTTTCGCTCACCTGGAACGTTTTCACTAGTCCGACTAGCGTCTTCAGCAGATGGTGATGCTGTGATGATATCTTGTCTACAATCGGGATATTCCTCACTGATGACATCATATGATTGACAGAATGACGTCATATGATGTTACGATGTAATCCGCCAGGAAACTTGAGAAAAGGCTCAGCGAACACAAGTCTACTGCTGGCAGCTCCAAATCAGCGGTCAGGGAACATGTTGTAAGATCCAAAGGTGACCAGATTGATTGGGAAAACGTCAAGGTGCTCGAACAGGAACAAAAAGAGTATTCCCGGAGAGTTCTTGAAGCCATCCACATAAGGACTCAAAAACCAAGACTAAATCGTGATCAAGGACTTGAAATAGATCCTATTTGGGATAACCTGCTGATGCCCAGCACACTCATGATTTCATCTGTGGGCTTAGTGGTTAGAATTCTCGCTTCTGGTGTATGATTAAGATGATTAAGTTCAGAGCTGCCAACTCTCCCTCTTTTCGCAGGAGACTACCTACTTTTAAACCTAGCTTCAGAACCCATAATTTTTGGTCATCTCCCTGAAAAGGAAATGGTTTCATCCATTAAGATGTACACATTTTGACAAATCTCCCTGATTTCAACAGGAAATCTCCCTTTTTTCAACATTCAAATGTTGGCAGCTCTGTTAAGTTGTCTTCCATAGGGGGTGTATGGATTTCAACTGGAATAGCTCATTGGAGTCACAATATTTTGTTTTGCTTTTGTTTTGTTCAGGCCCCAGTCAGCCAGGTACTATTACTATCTCCTACGTTGATCTAACCTCAATTGGTGTGACATGGGATGAAGCAGCCGGAAACAGAGACTTCTACATCATATATGCAACAGATCTTACCAACAACGGTGACCGCGAAAGGAAAGGGCGGGTTGAAAATGACGCAATATCTTTTAATGTAGTAGGGTTAATACCGGACACAAATTACCTTATTGAAGTGGTTGCTATAGCTGGAACAGAATCTGATAACAAGCCAAGTGAAGCTAGAAGTGATAGCCCAACAACATGTGAGTACATTAACACTATGGGTACTTATTGCCATAGAAGTATTAGCCAAACAACATGTGAGTATATTAACCCTATGGGTACTTATTGCCCTAGAAGTATTAGCCAAACAACATGTGAGTATATTAACCCTATGGGTACTTATTGCCCTAGAAGTATTAGCCAAACAACATGTGAGTATATTAACCCTATGGGTACTTATTGCCCTAGAAGTATTAGCCAAACAACATGTGAGTATATTAACCCTATGGGTACTTATTGCCCTAGAAGTATTAGCCAAACAACATGTGAGTACATTAACCCTATGGGTACTTATTGCCCTAGAAGTATTAGCCAAACAACATGTGAGTACATTAACCCTATGGGTACTTATTGCCCTAGAAGTATTAGCCAAACAACATGTGAGTATATTAACCCTATGGGTACTTATTGCCCTAGAAGTATTAGCCAAACAACATGTGAGTATACTAACCCTATGGGTACTTATTGCCCTAGAAGTATTAGCCAAACAACATGTGAGTACATTAACCCTATGGGTACTTATTGCCCTAGAAGTATTAGCCAAACAACATGTGAGTATATTAACCCTATGGGTACTTATTGCCCTAGAAGTATTAGCCAAACAACATGTGAGTATATTAACCCTATGGGTACTTATTGCCCTAGAAGTATTAGCCAAACAACATG